>NC_056740.1:85410499-85455499 GCF_019279795.1 Protopterus annectens | reverse complement strand
CGTACATATCCTGTTAACACTCTTACATACTTGTCTGACACTCCCGACTTCCTCATACAGTACCACAACTCCTCTCTTGGAACCCTGTCATATGCTTTCTATAAGTCCACAAAGAGACAATGCAACTCCTTCTGACCTTCTCTGTACTTCTCCATCATCACTCTCAGAGCAAACATCACATCTGTAGTGCTCTTTCCTAGCATGAAATCATACTGCTGATCAAAAATCATCATCTCCCTTCTTAACCTAGCTTCCACTACTCTTTCCCATAACTTTGTGCTGTGACTGATCAATTTAATCCCTCTGTAGTTACTACAGCTCTGCACATCACCCTTATTCTTAAAAATCAGTACCAAAACACTTTTTCTCCATTCCTCAGGCATCCTCTCACTTTCCAAGATTTCATTAAACAATCTAGTTAAAAACTCCACTGCCATTTCACCTAAACACCTCCATGCTTCCACATGTATGTCATCTGAACCAACAGCCTTTCCATTCTTCATCCTCTTCATAGCTATCCTTACTTCCTCCTTGCTAATCCATTGCACTTCATGATTCACTATCCCTACATCATCCAACCTTCTCTCCCATCTCATTCTCTTCATTCATCAGCCCCTGAAAGTACTCTTTACACCTGCTCAACACCCTCTCCTTGCTTCTATGTTTCCCTCATTATCCTTTATCAACTTTACCTGCTGCACATCTTTACTAGCTCACTCCTTCTGTCTAGCCAATCAGTACAAGTCCTTTTCTCCCTCGTGTCCAACCTTTCATATAATTCTTCATATGCCTTATCCTTAGCCTTTGCCACCTCTCTCTTTGCCATGCACCTCATCTCCTTATACTCCTGTCTACTTTCTTCATCTCTCTGACAATTCCACTTCTTCTTCGCCAAACTCTTTCTCTGTATACTCTCCTGTACTTCCTCATTCCACCACCAGGTCTCCTTGTCCTCCTTCCTCTTTCCAGATGTCACACCAAGCACGTTTCTAGCCATCTCCCTTACTAGCTCTGCTGTAGTTACCCAGCTATTCAGTAACTCTTCACTGCCACCCAGTGCCTGTCTTAACTCTTCCCTGAACTCCACCTCACAATTACCCTTTTTCAATTTCCACCATTTGATCCTTGGTGCTGCCCTCACAATCCTCCGCCTCTTCTTGATCACCAACGTCATCTTACAAACCACCATCCTATGCTGCCTAACTACACTTTCCCTGGTCACCACTTTACAGTCTCCAATCTTTTCAAACTGGCCCTTCTACATAAGATACAATCCACCTGTGTGCATCTTCCTCCACTCTTGTATGTCACCCTATGATCCTCCCTCTTGTTAAAATATGTATTCACCACAGCTATGTCTATCCTTTTCGCAAAATCCACTACCATCTGACCTTCTGCATTCCTTTGCTTAACACCATACCTACCCATCACTTCCTCATCCCCTCTGTTTCCTTTACCAACATGCCCATTGAAATCTGCTCCAATCACCACTCTCAAACCCTTTGGTACAGTCATCACCACTTCATCCAACTCACTCTAAAATTTTTCTTTCTCATCCATCACACACACAACTTGTGGAACATATGCACTAACAACAGTCATCATTACATCATCAATTTCCAGCTTCATAAACATCACTCTATCCGACACTCTTTTCACCTCCAAAAGACTCTTAGCATACTGCTCCTTCAGGATAACCCCTACGCCATTTCTCCTCCCATCCACACCATGATAGAACAATTTGAACCCACCTCTGATACATCTAGCCTTGCTCCCCTTCCATCTGGTCTCTTGCACACACAATATACCAACCTTCCTTCTGTCCATCATATCAGCTATCTCTCTCCCTATACCAGTCATACTGCCAACATTCAAAGTTTTGACCCTCACTACCACAGTCCTAGCCTTTACAGGTTCAGAACAGATATTATAATATGTACCAGATTATGACATCTGCACATGCTAAACTACATAATGATTTTAGTAAGCAGCTTTATCTATTTGTCCGTCTTTCTATCTATCTTTCTATCTATTTGTCCGTCTTTCTATCTATATATATTTCTAGCTATCTGTCTATAACTGGCAGAAAATAATTAGTACTAATGATATAATACAATGCAGCCTCATGTATCTCTGATGCTCTGGAGAACCATGTTTTGTCTGCAGCATCTTGATCTGTACCTGCCCTTCCCTGACCTGAATGAGTTCTTTGACTTCATCTGTCATCATGCCTTTGTGAAGATACTACTGAGATCTGGCTACCTTACAAAACTCGTCAGGGTCCAGGGGCTTTTGTATGAACTAACTGTTAACTTTATCCGCAAAGATTTAAAAACATATTACTCCAGAATCCACTCTGGGGTCATGCATGAGTGTGTCACTTTTCACAAGCTTTCAGACTTTTGCTCTAGCTTTTGAGAGTTGTTTTAATCTTCAGTAGAGTCCATGCTACCTACTGCAGTGAATACAGAACAGTGGAGGGACTATAGTATTGGTTATGTGAGTTTAGTGTTTATTGTGACAAAGGTATCCACTATCCCTGAGTGTATTTATTGCTGCTCTCTTCTTGTACAGTTTATCACAGGAGGACAGACACTATAACCAGATGACCGTTTTCCTTCTTGCAGTAGATGTATTTCCTTAAAAGCAAGCAGAGGCAGTATAGATTGGCAATGAATACATTGTGACAGCATCTTGCTTATGTATTTTCTTTGGCACACTTTCAGTGTCTGGAATGTATTAAATTACAATAAAATCACACCAACAAATAAGTTGGCTCCAGGGCACAGCAGTATGTAACCACGCTGATTTGAATAGCATACTGAATGCTGTACGAGCCAGCAGAGAAGTATAAGAGTGAGTAACTCATGTCAGTTAGCCTACCAGTCTTTACAAGCATAGGAGCTACCATTAGGCTCCACTAGAGAAACACACACAGGTCAGGGAGGTGGCATTTCAGGAGTATTAATAAGATGATGTCAAGGAAGAAATCATCTACATCTCATAGCTCCTCTTCAAGAAAGACCTCACTCTATAATAAAGTTAGAATGAATGAGCATCAGCCAAGTAAATGAGGGAGGATGGTAGCAAAAAAAAAAAAGCATCCAGAAAAAGAAATCTTCCCAAGATGCAGTAGTTCAGTTACCATATTTGTTCTTTATGGATACAAACCATGAACCATTTGCTCACATGAGCTAAGGAGCCTTGGCAGTTACAACCAGAAGTGGAAATGAAAAATTCTCTTCAACATGTGAGAAGACTGCGACACTAACGTATATGTTTTAGCAATGGAAACTTCACTGGCATTTAGGCAATGATACCACAATACAATTATGACCCTTCATTTCTAAAATAGTCTATTTATTCCCAGCTTACTCATTGCTAGAAAACATTTTCTGGCCAACGACATAAATTCTTACTGATATAACAACAGTTACCAAGTTGTGTCCTGGTTTGAAGAGCTGCACTTTGAATGCAGAAAAAAAAAAACAGAGTTAAAAGAAAAGCATTCTTGACCAGTAGAAAGCTATGTCAGATGAGTGAATCTGTAATTTGTTTGACTAGATTAGTAAATCTCCTCAGCAAGCATGAGTTAATCATAGAGATATGCCTCTGATCACAAGTACTTTGTGTGCAGGCAATCATGGCCCAGAGTTGGAGTTGCAGGGGAAAATAACAGACTACTCATTGGTGTTGTGAAACTTGATGCTACAGGCAGAGGGCCTCCCTACCACTAGAAGGTCCATTATTTCGCTACTTGGAGTGCATTATTGCATATAGAAAATGGACTACCTGAGGATATGGTTTTGTTATTGGTATTAGAAAATGGACTGCATAGGGATATGTTTTTGATATTTTTTCTAGTTTTCACTATCAAAATAAATGATTATGAGTTGGTCTCTAGTTATAACCAACTTATTATGTGTTTGAGTATGAATGCCAAGAAATTTACCTCAGGACTGAAGATCAAGAGGTGACGCTTGGCATCCATATCAAGAACATATAAAACAGGTCATAGTGAGAGACCAAATTAGAATTATTTGCAGTTTATTGATCTTTATCTGCTCTAACTTATTTTATTAATTTATTTTATTTTATTTGCATTTGTTAACCGGGATAGTCCACTGGGCCAAGGTGAACCCATTTTCAGTGGAGGCCTGGGGGGAAAGCTCCAGATAAAGTATAACTCTTACACAGTACAGATGTAGAATTATATGAGACAAGAATTATACATAAATATAGAATCACATGAGGCAAACAGAATACATATAGTATAAAGCATTACCTTACATTTGTGCAGCAAAGCACAAATTCAATTAAGCAACATACAGTGTGGCCTAAGAAATAGTAACATCAGAACAACATACAATACTAGTCCTTAGAGAGGTAGATCATGGATCAAAAACAATACCATTGAGCAGTAGGTCCAGTTGATGACAGGAAGAGCTTGGTGTGTAATCTAGTACTATCTAGGAACTTTGTTTAGGCCAGATGCTAAGAGGTTAAACCTTAAGTGAAGATTAGAAATTGAGAAACACAGTCTTATGGTAAGAGCACTTAAAGGTAAAGTATTACTTTAGATAGTAAATGTAGAAGGGAAGTCTTTCATAGTGGGATAGTACATAGGAAGAGGGGAGGCAAAAAAGGGGGGGGCTCAAATTATAGAAGTTACAACCTTAGTACAGTTACTTTGCCATAGAGAGGTGGGGTGTTGTTTTATGGATAGCTTAAAGTGAGGGGTACTGGGGATAGGCCTTATTGATTGAGGGAGATGATTCTATAGTTTAGTTACAGTAAAGGAGAAGCACATTTGCCCAGCTGCACAGGTTGGTTTCATTACATTTAGAAGTAAGTGATTATTGGATTGGAGAGGTCTGTTTAGATGATATTGTGTGACTAGATAATAGAAGGAAGGGCAGCTAGATGGTTTATAGATAAATTTGTATGCAGTGGTTAACTGAATAAGAGACAGATGATGTGGTAGTTCCAATTAGTTTAGTTGGTGCAGAGATAAGCAGTGGTGAGGAGAATAGCTTGCTTTTGTAAAAAAAAAATAGCAATTTTACTATAGCATGAGGCTAGTTTGGATTTGAGAAAGGCCTGAATATTGGTCAGGAGAGGTACACCATAAATAAGAGAGGGTAGTAGGAAGGAAGAGGTGAGTGATAGTTTAGGGGAGTGGTTGAGGAAGCATTTTTTCTACAGAGAGTTTCCAGTTTTTGGTGAGTTTTTTTAATAATGGTCTGAATGTGCAGGTTGAATGCCAAGTTTTCATGTATGATGAAGACTAACAGTTTAGTATGTGGTATAACTTCAATCATTGTGCTGTTTTGGGATTGGATGGTAAAACTTTCCTTGTTTAGTGGAATAGATTTTTGGGGTAGAAAAAGAACAAGTTTTAAGAAGGGCCCTAGTATGGATCCTTGTGGAACAGCTGTAGTTGTACTGAGGAAAGGAGAGTATGAATTTTGCCATTTGGTTGATTGTTGCCTATTAGTGAAGTTGTTTGAGAACCAGTCTAAAGATTGGGGTGAGATGCCTATGCCAGACAGTTTAGTGAGATGAGAGAATGGGAGATGGTATCAAAGGCCTTGGAGAGGTATAAGAAGAAAGAGGAGACAATTTTACCATCATCTGAAGCCTGGTTAACTGTGTCAATGAAGGATATAAGAGCTGCAGTAGTGCTATGACCAGGTCAAAATCCATGTTGACTGGGAGAAAGGATTTGGTTGTGAAGTACGTAGTGAAGCAGGTGGGTGCGGATGTATTATAAATAAAATTTAGATTTTGGAAACATTTTAAAATATATAAAAAGAAAATATGTTTGATCAATTTGGTTATATTTGGCAAAATAAGTTATTTATCTGGAGTGGATATTCTTCCTGGAAATATGGAGAAAGATTTATTACAGGCTGTATTATTTTGGGAGAGGAGATAAAAATTAAGCACTCTTAAGATGTATTATATATGAAAAGTAGTGAAAGTGGTTTAAGGTTAATTAATCTAAATGTTTATGTTACTTCATTTAACTTCTATTATTATTTGCTGGGTAAATAAAGGGAAATCGTGGCAAGTGCATCACAATCATGACAGAGTGTTTAGGGTGAGTCGTGGGAAAAATGAAAAGTAAAAAAAGGTGAGGGGGTGGAGAAATAGGGGAATATCAAAATAAAATAAGGTTATGGGATTTTGAGGTATGTCTAGGAAGGTATGGTATAATAACGTTATAAGAAAATTTCATTTGAATAATTCTTGGGAAGGGTTGGATATAAAAATGGTTGAGGTAGTTAATGCAAGGAAGGAAAGACTTGAAAATATGTTAGTGTCACAAGATTTTTTATGGAGGTTGAGTTTAGATGAATTACTAATAAAAGCTAATATGTTAAATAAGATTGTATCACAAACATTATGTTTATTTTGAAAGAAGGTTGAAACAGTGGAACATGTATTTTTGGGATGTAAAACAATTAAAGAAATTATGATCCAAGATTTAAAATAAAAAGTTTAGTAGGTTCAAAAACATTGATAAGGTGAATATGAGCATGGTAATTTATGGGTATTATAGAAATGTAAAGAAAAGTTATACTGAAGAAATGAATAGAATTGTATTTGTGATAATGTGTAATATGTAGAAAGCTAGATTGAAACACACTTTGTTTTGTAACATGTGGATGTTAGCTGATATTCCTTCTAAGAGTAGATTTTGGCTGTTGTAGCAAAAAGAATGGGAGGAAATTGATGTATGTTGTTGTAGTGTGAATTTTGTCTTAAGTTGCTTTTTATTTTTTTCTCTCTGTGTGTTTTTTAGTGTGAAAAGGTTTGTTGGAATTAGTATAAAATGAAAGACACCTACTCTTTTCAATAAGTGCCATTATAACCTTTACATCTACCTGAGCTGCCACCAGCTCGAGCAGATGGGAGTTTGGGTTTAATGTCTCATCTAAATAATGAAACACTCAGACTAGCTGCAATTTCTTATGCTGCAATGCAGTATCAGCACTCCATCTGCCTGGTCTGGGAATAGAAACCAATGCCAACAGCACAAAAGCTAGTGAGCTACCTGTTGTGCCACTGACACTATTAAGAGCAGTAATGACATTTTCAGAACATTTCAGACATAAAATATCTCTTAAACTGCTGTCATTATAATTCATCCATCTCTATACTCAACAGTTATGGCCACTTTATTGACATTGCACACATTACAACTGATTGTGATAAAAATAACAACAGTAAGGTATTCTAATTTGCTTTACACAAATACACACTAATCCTGTAAAGACCAACTAATGATTTATTAACTTTATCAGCTCAGCACAGTCAGTCATTTTATCCATAGAGTTCTCCCACACCCGGCAATTATAGCTGCTCTGTTGAAAGCATCCATCTCAGATGATTGTATCAAAAATAAATAAATAAATAATCATAAAGGACAAAGGCACTAAAAAATAATAATAATAAAGGCCAAAGGCAGATATTTTAAATTTCTTTCACGCAAACACACAGAAGCCAAAGTATTCCAAGTTAAGTCAAATGCAGTCTCACACTCACACACACACACACACACACACACACACACACACACACACACACACACACACACACACACACACTCACATGTTCTGCAAAACCAGATTAAAGACTGTTTAAAAATGACCAGGTGATAAGAGCTTAAGATACTTTCATCCACAGAGAGACCCTCCTCTCTCCCATCAGCAGTTATAGCCACTTTGTTGACTGTGTATACCCCATATTGTTATGAAAAAAAAAATTACATATGCTTCAAGCCGGTCACAAGTGGTGTCCCACAGGGCTTGGTCCTTGGCCCCCTATTGTTCGGCATCTACTTCTCAGAAGTACAGGCCAACATGGGAGGACTTTGGCTGACAAAGTTTGCAGATGACTGCAAACTGGGCGCCATAGTGGAAAGTGCATCGGACACGGATATCCTTCAGAAGGGACTCACGGAAACAAATAGCTGGTACCAGAGCCATGGCCTGAAGTTAAACGCCAAAAAATGTATAGTCATACCCTTCAGGAAAAACAAGGTAACCCCAAGCTACCATATAGGAGGCAATCCACTAAGCACAGAAGAGGTTATCAGGGACCTGGGGACCCAGGTTGACAGTGGCCTTTCTTTTGACACTCACGTTGCTAAATTGGTTAGAAAGACCTTCTACATTGCCCACCTGATCATGAAGGGATTCACATCCAGATCTAGTGAGGTCATTGTTCCCCTGTACTCTTCACCTATCAGACCAATGATCGAGTACAATGCCCCATTCGGGATGTATCTCACCCGACATCTGCAGCAATTGGAGAGATCCCAAAATTTCCTCACCAAAAGGATAAAGGGACTCCAAAATCTGTCATATGCTGCCAGATTGAAGAAACTCCAGCTCTATTCAGTCGCATACCGTCTGCTCAGAGGTGACATGTGCCTGACATACAAGGCCATGTCCAACCCGGAATTAATGGACATGCTCCACCTCAAAAAATCCAAATCCACCAAAACCACTAGAGCAAGCGACTTAAACCTTAGCACAGATATAAATAGGACGTGCTGGAGGGATAGATTTATCACTCAGAGACTCCCTATGCTGTGGAATAAAATCCCGGTCCATGTGAGGCAGAGCACCTCGCTGGCTCTGTTCAAGAGAAATCTTGACCTGTGGATGGGAGATCGTAGGTTTACCCCAAGAATCATCTCTGTGTCACTGCTGGACAGAGGCACAACAAACTAATGGGCACAGTATTTTTTCATATAAGGGGTGGCGTAAGCCACAAAACTTTGGGCTAGGCTTATAAATGCCTTAGGGCAGATAGCCTAGTATAAACCTATGAACCTATGAACCTATAATTATAGCTTTGGTTGAACTTCATGAAACTGTATAAAGATCCTTAGAACTGTAAAATCCAGCCCTGTGTATCACAGTTTAAAAAGAAGAGCATTTATGACAGCATAAAAAATATTATTCATCTGATAGCATATGCTAAGTGAATATGCGCAATATCTGCAAAAATAAATGTTATCTTAATAATTCCACATTAAAAAAACTATTACTAATGTTTGCAGGCCACCCACATTTCGTTTTTGATCTCCCTATGTTTTCTCTATCATTGGGAATAGCTATACCACCTAACATCACTCAATACAGGTCTAACCTATTTGAATGGTTACTAATGCCATATCATTGCAGCATACACCTCCAGAGTCAACAGGGCTGGATCTTGGACAAATAGGGCCCTATGTAAGGTAATGAATCAGGCCACTGCCAGCCATGCCATTATCCCATTACTTGGTTGTCTCTCTCCCAGTTACCATAAACACTCTTCAAACCTGTCAGTACATGTATTATTTTCTTTATTTTCACAATTATCAAGAGATTTTTATTTCATGTAAAACTTTTATTTAAGATTTTACAGCAAAAACCTTGACAATTATTTTCTAAATACAGCAAAACACTCTCACATTGAAAACAGACTTAGCATGAGAAAAAGTAAACTTTTCTTCTGCTGAAACTCACATTTAGTGTAAATGCATCTGGGAATCCATTAAACTACAAGAGACATACTGGGATTCTAACTCAAACAGCATATAGTGAAGCATTAATTAGTGCCTGAGTTAATGTTGCAAGAATTCAAAAGTCAGACATGTAATGCATTTGCTAACAACTTGCAACAGCCTACTAAGAACAGGTGTATCTTTTCAGGAGCAGTCCAAGACTAATGTCTGGTGAAGTAACTTGATAGAGTCCAATAAAAGACAAATGAAGGCTGAAGAAATTATTCCATGGACTACAAGCAGTAGCTCTTTAACAGTGTACAACCTTACTCATTTGCATTAAATGCTAGACAAATTCTTGAAGCCCAAAATACAAAACTATGGAATTTTGTTACTGACACTGACCAGCTATAATCCTCAGTGATTTAAAAAAAATGTTAAAATAGGCCTTTCAGTTGGTGTGAAGAATTAAGCCTTTTGCCTCCCATAGGGAAGGCTCAGAGTTTGACTGTGACCAAGTCAATTAATTAGATGATGCTCTCTAAGTAGAGGGTTTTACAACCCCCCCCACACACACACACACACACACACACACACACACACACACCTCTCTGAAAAACACTTGATTTGATTCAGGGTACATCCTGCCCGGCTGCTTATTCATTCCTGCAGTGCAGCAAAGATATCTCCCACTTAAGCATATCTGTCGTTCCTGAATCAAATCTCCTGTCCATGTGGCTATCCTTTGCAGCAAATCAGTTCTTCCACATGGACATGCTGATGTCCAAATCTGTATCTTACATCCATGGATATTATATCTATGTTCTGCAACCTCTGTCACATGGCAAATGTCTTAACTTTTTGTAATGGAGCATTTTATTTTTTAACGCCAGACCCACCCGACACTCCAGCCAGCACCAGATCCTAGGCAGCTGTCTAGGTTACCTAGTCTTAGATCTGACTGTATAAGCACCTTTATATGCTGTTAAGACTGGGTCTTGTGCCTGGCATGTCCTTAATTAGTCTATTTTTTCCCAGTTTTAAAGTGCAATTGCAGTGCTCCATGGCATGCAGAACATAAATGTAGTGCAAGGAGCATGATGATTACACTTCAATATTCAGAAAAACACAAATCAGTTAAACACTACTATAGCAAGAGACCCGACCTTAACAAATGTTAAGCACTCCCCTGCTTAAGTTGTTAAGGTTGAGTCTCCTAATAGACAGTCAAATCTGCGAGTACTGACCAGCAAAAGACAGTGGCCGAATAATAACCAGTTTTTTTAGAGAGTAGCTGGAATAACAGGATACAAAGTTTGAAACTCAAGTATACATCATACATTATTTAGTGACTTCAATCCTCAGTGTGGTTTGTCTGAAAACTAAATATTTTATGAGGAACAGATCAAACATATGAGGCAAAAATCTAGGGCTCTATGTCACTTCTTTGAAAGCATAATTCCACGAATGCCTATTCGTCGAACCCTAATTGTCGAACACTCTTTCATTGAACATTTACTTCATCAAAACGTTTTCCTAGGGAATGAAACTACTTGGAAACCAGAGCAATCATAACAAACAACTCTAATATATACCGACTCCAAGATTGCACTACATTGGGGAAAACGGCAAATTTGTAATGACGGCCAACCCCTTCCCTACAAAAAAGTTCAATGAAAGGGTGTTCGACGATTAGGGTTCGATGAATAGGAATTCACAAAATTAAGCTTTCGACAAAGTGATAGGAACCCAGACTCTAGACATTCAGTGTAAATTTGGACATTTGAGAGGCAAGGCAATGTGTATGCAAAAATAAGGGACTGTGTTACGCTGCCTTTCTGACAGTGCTCGCTAAGTGCTTTGCAGCTTGGAAAGCTGTTAAAACACTTAGCATTTTTTTTGTCTTTTTTACTTTAAGTAGTAGTACATGGAGCAGATAAAGCTCCATGCACTAGAATCAATTATGATTGGATATCTGATCTTAACCTGTAATTATGTAATCTCGACACGGATACCAAGATTAGCCTCTTGAGATTTGCGCTTGAGATGAATTTCTTGGCATCCATGTCTCGAACACATAATAAGCCAGTTATGACCAGTGACCTGATCATAATCTGGCATATTATGTATAGGATTTTGATGCAAAATAGTTCTACAGCTACAATGCTTTTAATACAGATTATACAAAGAAAGACAACATTTTAGTTAAGTATATAGTATTATCTTCCCAAGGTGCTTGTTTTACACACATGTGCACACACACACACACACACACACACACACACACACACACACACACACACACACACACACACACACACACATGCGTGCGCGTGCATGGGTCTATGTTGTTTGATCGAAGTTTCAAAACTTTATTAGACCCATCATAGAGTATAACGCCCCATCTGGCATATATCTCGCAAGACATCTGCAACAGATGGAAAGGCCACAGAAATACCTCACTAAGAGGATTTCCAGCCTCAAACAGATGCCAGACGTGGACCATCTCAAAAAACTCCAGCTCTACTCCATCTCATATCGCCTACTCTGAGGTGACCTCTGACTAACGTACAAAGCCATGTGTAACCCAGAACTGATGGACATGCTACACTTAAAGAAATCTCAGTCTCTCCAAGCCATACGCTCCAGGAACCTAAACCTTGTCACCACAATAAACAGAACATTCTGGAGGGATAGATTCCTGTCCCAGAGACTTCCCCTGCTCTGGAATAGGCTGCCCATTCATGTCAAGCAAAGCTCCTCATTAGCCCTCTTTAAGAAAAATCTTGACAACTGGATGGGTAATAGGAAATTCACCCTGGGAATCACTGCTGTGGCTCTGCTTGACAGGGGCACAGGAAAATAATATTCTTCGGTGCCCAAAGCCAGGGAACTCATTTGGCTAGGCTTGTGTAGGCCCTAGGGCCAATAGCCTAGTACTTACCTATGAACCTATATGGCTGAGACCATATGATCAAAGTTTTAAAACTTCAACCACTTTGAAATGAGATCATCTTACAGCACAGAATGGGCAATTTCCCATTTTCCTCACTGTAGTATGATCTCAGAGTTGGAATATTTAAATAGTGGGGGTGGGAGTACAGGGGTGCTTGCCCCTCTGCAAACATGTAGAAGTGAAGTGTTTTGTTTACGTTTTGTGCTTTTGTTGCATTTTTGAAATTTCAAAACTTCAGTCATATGGTCTCCCCATATGGGTTTCAAAGTTTTGAAATTTTGATCAAACAACATAGACCCGCACCTATACACACACACACACACACACACACACACACACACACACACACACACACACACACACACACACACACACACACACACACACACACACACACACACACACACACACACATATATCTGCACGCACACACTTGCATACACAAATGCACATACAAACACACACACATACACAAAACACACACACACACACACACACACAACACACACACACACACATATCTGCACACACACACTTACATACACAAATGCACATACACACACACACACACACACACACACAAAACACACACACGCACACACACACACACACACACACACACACACACACACACACACACACACACACACACACACACACGCACACACACACACACACACACACACACACACACACACACACACACACACACACGATTAAGCCATATGTAAACTATTTTGTGTCTCGGTGAGGAAACAGCAGTAAGAAGATATGTGTTCTCATTCCATGATATGCTCTCAGTTGTCTTTTTAATTCCTATGAAAACAGTTGTTCCCAATGCTGAGTTAGTTTTTAAAAGAAATGGCACCAGAAACATTTTCTTGTTGATACATCAGTTTCATGGCATGAGTAAGTAGTCCCATTTTTAAGAAGCTGCTCTGTATATTAATTCAACCTTTGAGTGACCAATGGGATTTTTTTGTTTGTTTTTCATGTCCATGTTCTAATGCTCACTAATGTGTTTGAATAAAAAGAAGAAAAAGTGCAGCCATAGCAGACCATTCAGGGGTGCTACATGTTAAAAATACTAACAGAGTGACTGCTACTCAGGTGTGATGTGTGTCAAAAACACTGACAACAGTATCTGGAACTCAGATTCTGATATAAGCAGCAGCAGGCCCTTCAGGGATGCTATATGTCAGAAACCCTGGCAGAGTGACTGTTACTCAGGATCTGTTATGTGCAGCAGTCCCTTCATGTGTGATATATGTCAGAAACACTGTCAGAGTGACTGCTACTCAGGATCTCCTAATTGCAGCAGGTCCTTCAGGTGTGCTATATGTCAGAAACCCTGACAGAGTGACTGTTACTCAGGATCTCTTATGTGCAGCAGGCCCTTCATGTGTGCTATATGTCAGAAACCCTGGCAGAGGACTGGTACTCAGGTTCTTCTACTTAAACTCTCAGCAATACTGCTGTTGAAGCAGGCATCCACTAAGAAGATACCCTTACCTTTTGTCTCCATCCCTCTGCTCCTTCGACTTCTGAATGGAAGGCTTCTCCATTATCTTCTACTTAATTTAGTATTGCAATAAGTCATTGTAACATGTGCTACTTGAATTCTTAGCTCTGTTGTTTGTTCCCCTTTGACTTCCTCAGCATCATCATTCCCATGATTACTAATATGAAGCTTAGCTTAATAAATACACTGCCAAATAATTACAAAATAAATACACCAACGAACATTAAGCAATCCAGATACACTTGTAAAGTAAAGGCTTGATCTCTCAACGTTTGGTGGTATATTTATTTATTATGAAACTTAGCTTGCCAGTTCAACTTCTACAACACTTTTTGTTTTTGCAAAACAGTCACATTTTGCTAAAAGCAATTATGGCGAGGTGTATGTTAGTCTTGAATGTGTAGCTTGAGCTAAAACAGTTCATTTTCTTTGCCGCGGTATATTTTATTTATTATTAACATGAGTGCAAGTAATCAGTTTAAAATTTTAGAAGAAAAATGATAAACCTACTGCAACAGCAATATGGGAACAAATTAGATAACGCATTAATATATACAAAAGCAGCTAATTCTTAATTAAATGGCTACATCTAAAGACAGCTGCATGAATTGGATTTAAGCAATCCTATCTGGAAAAAAAAAGATGGAACTTCAGGAAGCTACTACAGGAAGCATCAGAGTCATGTACCCAACTCAAAGAAGGTAACTATTTCTGCATGACAGGCGTAAAGTAGGAAATGGAAAATTGAAAATATACCAAAGTCCCTAAAGCAAGTTGAGCGATCATCCAGAATCTCTTCTCTTGATGATGCAATGCTCTAACCAGAAAGAACACTGGGTTCTATGGGCTCCTTCAGATAAATGGGACCTGTACAATGTAGTGTAACTAAAATGCAAGATCTTAAATACAGGCAACGTGAAGCAACTGGAAACCAGTGCAGATCCTATCTTATAATGCTGATGCAGAACTCTGAATCACCATATTGCAATATTGCAGGTGCATGACATCAGTGCATATACCACTGTAGCTATACTTGAAGATGAAATTAGTTTCTGGATCAGAACAAAATTCTTCAAATGGAAGTAAGATGTTTTGGCAAGAGCTATGGTCTAGCATTTCAATGTCAGTTCATCATCAGAAATGACTCTGATATCATTGAATTGTAAAGCAAATGCTAATCTATTCCAGCATTAATAGAGACCTGGGGACAGGAGAAGACAAGCTGATGGATGTACAAATACTGCCAGTAGTATCATAGTATCCCATTTGTCTTTCTAGGACTGAGTCATCTACTGAAGGACTGACACCACGCAGTTTTCCAAGGCGGGTAAATCCTTCATTGATTCCTGAGAAAAGCGAAGGTAAATCTGGATATTATCCATGTATTACTGGCATGAAATATTTATATCACTGTCTTAACTTTCCTCACCGAGGGGCAGCAAGTGCACAGTGAATAAGAATGGTGCTAAAGCTACTCCCTGTAGTTCTTTCCAGAGGTAGCGGTCAGAAGAAATTAACTGTTATACAACCCACTGAGAGAGATCTGAGAGGTAAGAGGCAACCCAAATGACTATAGTGCCTGAAAACTCCAAGTCCGTAATTACATACAATGATCTCTATTTAATGCTTGGTGGGAGGACTGCATTACTGGAGGGTCTATACCCAATGTGAATGAAATGGCATTAGTCTTGGATGGACTCAGCTTGAGCTTCATATTAGGCCGTATGTTTCTAAAGGAAAAAGAGGTGCATTTAAGTGCCATCAGCATAACAATGGTCTTTTCAGCAGGTAGAAGTTGAGCAAAAAGGACACAGTACAGCACATTAAAGAACCATGCTCTCACAGAATTAGGTGGAAAATCAAACAAGAACTGTGGAAGAAAAAAAAACAGTGTGTCCTCGGGTGTTCTTAAAGGATTTAGTGGTCAGCTGTTCCAAATGCAGCTGAGAGATCAAGGAGGACCAGGCTGGTCTAGCACTACTGATTTCAAGCAACAGTCATTGCCCACTTGAATGATTGCAGTGTGAATGCTTGCTCTGAAGCTAGACTGGCAAGGATTCCACAGTCCACATAAGAACTTTTTACTCAATATTTAGGTTCCTCGGTAAGTATTAGGCTACCTGCATTTGCATGCAGTTTTAAGCTCAGCCAGTTTCTCTTCCAAGGTAAGACTTAAACCCTGTACCTTGTGTCTGTGACACAGACACTTTAACCATTATGACAACCCACAACGCAAAATCAGTGAGCTATAGCTGCAGGTAATAGCTTTTCAGAATGCCTGGTCACAGGACTGAATTTCTGAAGACAGTTGTAATCACATCCAGTCTTAGTATAAATGGAAATGCATCAGTTTGTAAGAACAGATGGCACACTTCAGTATAAATAGCTCAAGGACATTGCAATACAATCCAGAGGGAAGGCTGCCCAAAGTGGGACACAAACCTAATACATTAACAACAGTTCACTGATTTAAAAACAAAATAAACAATTTCTCATGTGCAAGACAACTGCAGAGTACTTAATATGCTAGTACAGTAATTATATTGCTAAAATAATTACCTCATGGCTTCCCATCCGAATGCATGAAAAGCCAAACTCAAAAGTAAGGTGTTATAGTCATTGGCATGACTTTTTACCTTCTTCTCCCCTAGTAGCACGTTATGGTTCTGCAGTCCATCTGTTACTGTTTAGTCTAAGCAGAAAAGTCAACTGTTTTAAGGACACTCATCTCATTCTAGCAAACTTTGGTTCTCATTTCATTATAGACTACTGAATGTGCTAGCAATTAAATTCTGTCTGAAATTACTAGGGTAGGGAATTTGTGATTTCTGTAATAAAATCAGATAATCTGACTATTGATATTACTTAGTACTGCTCATAAGTAAAAAAAATATATCTTTTTTGTGAAATATTGATATTGTACATACAGTAGCAGCATTAATAAAATGCGTGTGTTTTCTGATTGTGTGTGTGTGTGGGGGGGGGGGGTAGTGGGGGCCTCAACTAAAAAAAACACTAAAGTCTCCCATCAGTTCTGCAGGACAACCATTGCATGAAAATGTGTATGACTACTGGTTCAGAGAGGAACAGGCTGTATTTGTGTGTTTTGAGGGAGAGAATACTAAATCTCTTATATATACTGAAGCACGAAATAGGTTCAAATTTGGTTTTAGATGACATGTTTTTAGTTGACACAGTTTGGCAACAAAGCAGATAGTCAACAGTTGTGTGAGACTACACAATTTCTTGAGTTGGGTAATATGCAATTTCTTATGCAATTTCTACTGTATTATGTCATCTCAGAGTCAGTGTATATATATATATATATATATATATATATATATATATATATATATATATAGATTCATTTTATAAGCTCAAAATACTGTAATCTCAAATTACAGAATCTCGAGCCCATAAAGTAAAAAATCCAAATGTCAATATCCCAACCACCAAAAAGCAAAAATCAATAAAACACTTCATCACTTCTGTATTTAAACACTTATCAATTAAACAGTTAACCAATGAAAGCCTTTGTACGAATACATAACTATAAAAAGTCAGAAACTTCTAAATAGATAAAAAGTCAGAAACTTATATTGTGAAAATTAAAACTTCAAAATTCAACATTGACATTAAAATGGATGTAGTAGCAGGTACCTTACCCTGAGAGATCTCTGTTTATTTATCATTTGCCTCTTTGTTATCTCGAGGGGACATGACAGAAGGAACCAAACACATTGAGGAAGCTGCATCTGAGGACATGATTTGTTCATTCTCTCAACTGATTTCCAGGTGTGAAAATCCACTGCTAAAACTTTCTTATTCACAACTAGCTAATACTAATGTTACCCACAAAGGTAAGCAGTTAGATATCAATGTGCTACAACTGATGAGACAATTTGAAGATACTTTACTTAAAATGAAGAATGTGCAGTGGCAGAAACAACATATGGAAGCATGTTTATCTTTAATTATTTAAGGTAGAAATGATTTTAATAATTTAAAGATGCTTGCCTAAATTAACAAATATCCAGATAGAGACTTTAACTTAATATTAGAACTGAAGCAATAGTTATATATAGCTGTTAATAAGAATAAGACAGTATTAATGAAATGAAAAAGAACATGAAAGAGATCTCCATTCTGGAAGACCGTTTAAATTCTTCTTTAACATCTGTACAGTTATCTGATTACTTCTTGAACTTTCCACACTTTTACTCTAAACTTGATAACAGACTCTGCAAAAGAAAAAGAAGAAACTGGAGACTTCTCTTGGAATCCATCCGGTCAGCTATTGATGTAACAAACTCTTGCATTCCTGACAATAGGAAGGATGGTAAATGCATCCCACTACATCAGGAAGTATTAATGTGGCCATCTTTGAAGGCACTCATGCAGAGGGGTGTACAACAGAGAATGGTTCAGATTTATTACTAGTGGAGAATGGAGGAACATCTGAAAACCTACAAAATAGGAATACTACAGCAGATAATATTCTACCAACCATTAGACAATTGGACACTAAGAGCTTGGGACTGGTAGTGAGGAAGAAGACTTTGCTCCCAGCAGAAGGGATTTCAGAGACTAATGAGAGAGACAACACAAATCTTACATTCCCTTTATCATTTCTACCAGCAGATCCAATGAACTGGTAATTAATTTATCTAGCCATGAGTTGACTGATGCTGAAATGAAAGTGTTAAACAGAGGTCTATCATTTGTGCCTTCAAGGGATACACATTAGTGAGTTGATAGTTACAATTAAACTTTTTACTAGTGGTTTAGCACTTGATTTATTTTATGATAATGATAACACTGAGACAAGGGATATAGTAATTAATAATTTTAGGAAACCTTCATGCTTTGTACCAGAATTGCATCCACTTTTAGAAAGTTTTGAGAAAGTTTGTTGCAATGATTTTTATATGTTGTTTGAACAAGCAGGTTTTAAGTCAGAATTTTACAATTAAGCCCCGACAGAAACAGCAGCTTTTAAAAGTTTACAAAACAATGATACTATAGTTATCCGCCCAGTGGATAAAGGTGGTGCAATAGTGTTGTTTGATAGTGTATATTATAACAATAGAATGTTAGAAATGTTATTGGATGAAACCACATATAAAAAAATACATATGTATGATCTAAACAAGGTTATTAGTAAACTTCATGTCTCATTGTATGATATGTTGATGTCCAATATTATAAACAATGATCTCTATAATTATTTTTAGTTGAAAAACCTTTGGTACCTATCATCAGAGGTCTTCTAAGGTGCATAAGACATTGTCTGACCCACCCTTCAGACCTATAGTCTCAGGGAGAGGCTGGCTAACTGAATGTATCTCAATTTATATTGAGAAGCAACTTAGTCCTATAGTTGATTCTACCTTCTCCATTTTGAGAGACTAAAAAACTATTGGAATCTCTAGCTGAGAGAGTGCTGTTGAAAGCATACCTGGAGAATGACATTATGATGACTTTAGATGTTCAGTCTTTATTCACCTGCATACCTAATGATATAGGGATAGACTTCCTGAGGCTTTTTTCTAGAGAAGGGCATGACTAACAACAAAGTGATTATGATCACCATGCTGATGGAATTAGTGTTAGAAAATAATGTATTTTTATATGGTGATGGTTATTATCTGCAGACTTCAGGGGTAGATGATGGGGTCATGTGTTGCCAAATTTATGCAAACCTTATACTAGCCTACTGAGAATGTATGAATATCTTTGGAAATGAGTTTGAGTGGTGATGTTACTATCTTAGATGAGTTTCTAAGTTACATCAACAACACCACATCTTTTCTTAGGCTGACTGGGGAAAGATCATGTTACCAGATTGACTTCTTAGATGTTAACATCAGGAAGCATAATGGGTGTTTCACTACCAACATTTACAGGGTGTAAAGAACACACACATACTTACATTGTGATAGTGCACCCTCCCCACATACACAAGAACATTGTTAAGAATCAAGCAGCATGCTGTTCACGCCTAACAAGCGATGATTCAGCATATAGGAATGTATTGATAGGCTTAGATGCTGACTTTAAGTCCAGGGGTTACCATGACAATGATTTGACAGTCCTGCAACAAACAGAACGCAATGAAGAAACAAGACCATACATTAGGATAGCAATTAGTGAACAGGTGGAACAAAGCAGGCCATTTACTAGAAGTAAAAAGAGGATGGTACTTTCATATACTAATAAGAATAAGAGTATTACTAATGTCATTAGAAAGAACTGGGGTATCCTACAGTTGGATGATAGGTTTAGAGCACTTGTAGGTCCTCACCCCAGTTTTCGATGTTTCTATCACAACACACCACACACACCTTTGAGTTCTTAGTTATTGAATTGATACACACACACATGAGAGTTAGGCAATGTAAGTAACTTCACTGAAGGGGAAGATGTAAATGGATCATCATGAATGAAAGCAGATGAGTTTATTGCTTTTATTTTTTCATTTTTCTTGTTTTCTTTTTCTTAGTGTTAGTAGTATTTTGTAGTTTTTTTTTTTTTAGTAGTTTGAAATGAAAATGTTTTATTACATGCTTTTTTTTTTATATGCTCTTTTTTTTTAAATATTTATATATTTGCCATCTGGAAATGTTAATAACAGTTATAATCTATTACTACAGTTTTTTCACAATATAAGTTTCTTGACTTTTATCTATTTAGAAATTAAAAATCCAAATACCCAAAACCCCACAATCACGAAGCCTTAAATTCCGAAACCGCAAAAGCACGAAATTCAAACTCTCAACACTTGCAAACACCATTACAACACACAAGTAAACAAGCACACACACCTACCCTTATTATATGCAGGGGGCAAGCCCCCTGCACCCCCCACACCATCCTACTTAAATATTCTAAATCCAAGGTCACACTACATACACACATGCACAAAACACCACCACACAAACTACATTCCTCTCGCACACACACATCACAGTAACAACACACACTAACACACACTACAGCCCCCACCCAACACCCTTAAACATAAACACTTACCTGAATCCATGAACACATCGCAACACCAGAACCGCTAATTCAAAATCTCCCGCATTCCAGATTTTGAATTTCGTGCTTCTGTGGTTGCGATCTTCCAATCCTTCTACTTTATGAACTCGAGATACTGAAATTCAGTATTTCAACCTTATGAAGTGTTCCCATAGATATATATATATATATATATATATATATATATATATATATATATATATAATTAACAGGGGGGACTGGTGGTTGCAAAACATATTCTTTCATTTCTTTTCTTTCACTTTTGCAGGCATTGAGGTTATTGCTTGATGCATGCATAGTAACTTGTTAACATTCGCGCAGCCAATGTTTTGCTGTTAATGTCTGTTAATCTAATTTAGTAGACCCGTATATATATATATATATATATATATATATATATATATATATGTGTGTATATATGGGTCTGGCTTGTGTTATCAACTTTTCACTTACCCAAAAATAAAAAACATGAGATGACTTTGCTGAAAACTTAGTTTCATGGACACTTTTACTCTGGGTGACAAACCACTTGGCCACCATGGTGAACTTTCCCCTTTTACTCACTATAGTGTGATCTCTGAGTTGGTATATTTAGTTATGGGGGGTGAAGCCCCCACTTGGGTGGGTTTGATTTGCTTCACTTTGTTTATTTTGTCATGGTGGCCTAGTGCTTCATTTCCTGGAGTAAAAGTATGGTGATCTGGGTGTTCATGAAACCAAGTTTTTGGTGAAGTCATCTCTTGATTTTCATTTTCAAATAAGTGAAAATATGATAATACGAAGGAGACCTATATATATATATATATATATATATATATATATATATATATATATATATATATATATATATATATGTATATATATATATATATAAATAAATATATATATATATATATATATCAAATCCCAAAGAAAGCCCCAGCACTCAAACAATTCAGCACTCAGCAGACCCAAGTTTTGCCTATACCAGCCTTTTTCAGTGCTTAGAAAATAAGTTGTTTTATCATTACCAGTTCATCATTTTTTATAATCACATGACTGAACATCCGGCAGGAAAATAATCATGACCTTAAACAATTATCTTAACCAAAAATTAATTATGTACTTATTCACAATTTTAATATAATCAAAAAACATTGTAATATATGTTTTTAGTATATGTACTATATCAAAAAAATATTGTTTGTTTGTGTCTTTCGGCTTTTCCCGGTTAGGGGTCACCACAGCGGAACTCCGGTCCACTAATGATTGGCAGTAGAGTTTTACATGCTGGCTTGCTGGGCCTAACGCATAACCTTCAACGAAGGAATGCCCATTCATGCATGTGGGCACACAAAAGACGCTCTTATTGAAAATCGAACGGGAAACGTCTAACTGTGAGGTGACAACGCTACCGCAGCACCACCACCACAATTATTAAAAAACATTAAAAAGATAAATTACTGACATCTAGTGGACACAACATGAAATTGCAATGCAAAGCACCAAATTATGACCATCAGAACCTCTCATTTAAATCCAGGTATGTCCAAGCTCCTAAATTAACAATCCAACTATTTTAGTTCTTTGTAATCTAAATTCTTATGATTCTGTGTCTTAGTGGCATAAGAAAATAACTTTGTCTAAACCACTTAAGGTAAAAATAGCACTTTATGTTTTAATTGATGTTTATGCAGGGCAGTGCTCTCCCTTTTGCATCTCAAATCACTCAGGTGTAATGATATTCTTTGCTTGTCATAAGAGATGTCTGCCTCACATGATATGTGCCACATTGGCAAACTGTCATGCATACTACTCACTCTGTGGTATAATTAATAAAAACCTTAATATCATAAGTACGAGTGGTATTACCTGATGTAAACACTTAGTCCTACAAATTTTATCACAGTGGATACAGTTCCCATATGGAAAACTTCCATAAACCAGACTTTCTGATACAAGACTAATACCTACATTCCTCTGAAATCCAGAAAAAAAATGAGCAATAATCAGACCTCTACTATAGGTCAACTTACATTTCTTTAAAAAGGAATTGTCCAAAACCTTTTCTAACTTTAAAAATGTTATTATCTTTTTTTAAATGAAAGTCTGCTATAGGCAAAGGCTCGGTCTGCTTTACGTATATTTCTCTTCATTTGGTAGTGTTGACTAATGTTGCCATTTGGGTATGGATATTTGCCAATGATAAGCGGGATGAGAATCCAAAGTACACCAGAGACCAGTGTTAATGGTGGGAGGGGTGTTTGTGCCCCTGTTGGCCAGTGTGTGCCTGCAAATCATTGAGCCAGCTGGTGTCCAGTTGTACAGCTTAAGTTACCTAATATAGCTCTATTGAGCAAAAGCTGGATTTAAAACCAGTCAGTCTGACAAACATGAACTAAGAATTGCTGCAATCAATATAGGCTCACTAATGGGATGCAGACTGAAAGAGAATGACAAGATGGTAAGGAGGAGGCTGGGCATCCCAAGTATCCAGGAGACAAAAATAGAAAGGCAGTACAGCAAAGCCTCTTGGCATGGGATCCCGAGTCGACTACTCAGGAAGAGGACGGACTAGAAATGGTGTGGGAATTGTGGTGAGGGTGAATCAGACACTTCAGAAGACAGTGAGGGATGTCATCAGAATGAGTGACAGACTTATGGAAGTCAGACTTCAGTGTAATGTCAGGACAGTATTCATAATCACAGCCTATGCCCCTTCGCGGGTTTGTGTTAATGGTGAAAAGAATGCATTTAGACAGCAGTTGCAGGACCTACTAGATAAAGCAGGTCAACATGAATTGATATTGATAATGGGTGACCTGAATGCACACACCAAGACAGATAGAACAGGATATGAGGACTACCTAGAACACATGGGTGTGGCAACAGGAATAAATAAGGACACACTGTTTTAGACTACTCTCTGGCAAATGGCTTGATGGTTGCCAACATATAGTTCAGCAACAGAGGCAGTCACAAGATCACATACAAGACTGACCAACATGTACCTCAGGTAGACTTTCTCTTTACTAGAATCAGCAGTTTTAAAGTCATCCCCAGTGAGACAGTCAGCTCCCAGCATAAACCACTGGTTTCTACAATAGTTTCAAGCAGTGGTTAGAGAATGATCTAAGGTAAAGACAGACTAGGTGAAGGCATGGAAGTTGACTGAAGAGAAAACACACCAGTTCAAGTCATTGTCCAGTGCGCTAGCACCTCAAGAAGAAGAGGAAATAGGTGGAGTTAAAGAAGAACAGCAGCGCCTCAAAACAGCATGTGTGAGCACTATTGAGGGTATATGTCTGAGCTTGGTGTGGAAATAAGGTACTGCACGCTAGCCATAGAATGCAAAAATACAGAAAGTCATCAAAGAAAAGGAGTGCAGGAAAAAGTGAGAGCTGGAAAACATAGACCAGGCTAGGAAGAAATGCTGGCTGGCTAACAAAAAGGCTAAGAGTGGAGTTGCAATAACAAAGAGCAAGGCACTCTACCAACTTCTTAAAAGTGGCTCATAGATGTCAGAAAGAAACTTTATCAGGTTGCAAGGCAAAGACAAAGTTAAAGAAGATATTCAGTCACCTTGCATAAGGCATTCCAGCAAAAACCTGCTCACCAGTCCACAGGACATCGAAGGAAGATGGAAGGAGTACTTCCAGGAGCTCTGAATGGAGAAAAACTCAAAGAAGCTGTACTGTCCCAGACACAGCCTATAATGAAGGAACATGAGGAGCTCACCCTAGAAGAAGTAATATCAGCACTAAGGAGAATGAAGTCAGGGAAAGCAGCAGGCTCAGATGAGGTCACAACAGATATGATAAAAATGCTGGGTGAGATAGGGGAGAAATGGCTCTGGTATAGAGGTATCAAACTCCCATCACACTTCATGAAAGTTCTGGAAAGGGTGACTGACAAATGAATACGCAGAATAATAGAAAGTAAGATGGAAGATGAGTAGCTCAGACTCTGGATGCAACAAAACTGACCTGATATTTCCATTGAGACAGATAGTTGAGGCAAAACTAGTGATTAGGAAGAAAGTATATGACAAGGTCCCAAGAAAGCTGATTTGGGCAGTCCAGTGGTAGTTTGAAGTCCCAGAAACATTGGTGAAATTAGTGCAGGCTATGCACAAGGACCCAATCACTCAAGTGCAAACAGTGTTTAGTCTCACAAAGGGGTTGGCAGTGACAGTAGAGGTGTATCAGGGTTCAGCATTGACCCCATTGCTGTTCATGCTAGTGATGGACTACATTAGAAAACAGTTTGGAGGGGACAGATCAACAAAGTTGCTGTATGCAGATGATATGGCATTGCAGACAAACTCTGAACAGAAAGTGCAGCAAAGGATAGGGGGATGAAATGCAAAATTGAAGGCACATGAGATGAAACTGCATACAGATAAGACAATTGTAATGGCAGCAAATGAGTGAAATCAAAAGAAGCTGAGAATTGAAATAGAAGGGAAGATAGTGTAACAGCTCAATAGCTTCAAGTGTCTGGGAGGGATGGTTGAGGAGAAGGGAATTCCGAATGAGAAAGTCAAGGCTATAATCAAAGGGGCTGCAGCAGAATGGCACAGAATGGCAAGGTATAGTGACAGCTCAACGATAAAAAAGATAAAACCAACTGCTACACAAGAAGGAAACATTGAGTACAAGTTTACTTACTTGGTTTGGACATTTTTTATGGATTTTCGAATAAGGTATAGTGACAGTTGACTCGGCATCCTAACCCATGTAGAAAATGGAAAAAAGGGAGTTGAGGATGATGTTGATGATATTGTAGCAATGTTAGAGCAACCACTCACTAATTATAAATGAAGACTTTGGCATTAATTCTGCAACCTAAGATCTGCTAACTCTGCGTTTATGACTTTCCATGGTAGGCATGATTTCCACATTACATTTTTATTATTATTTATTAACTTTTGTTTACCAGGAAAGTCTGACTTGGAACAAAGCCAATTTTCAGCAGAGGCCCGGGGAGAAACACTACAGATGCATGTCTTTGCAATGTGGGAGGAAACCAGAGTACACAGAGAAAACCCACACAAATGTAGGGAGGAAATGCAGACTCCACACAGAAGGTACCCTGCCAAGAATCAAACCACAGAACTTCTTGCTGTGATGTGACAATTCTACCACTACACCACTGCACCATCTACAACAGCAGCGCAAATGCCACCATTTACATAAAATAGCTTTTTATACAAAGAACAGAAATTTCTACACTTTTGTCTACTAGAATTTTTTTATTCTTGGCAGGAAGTAAAGCATTATATACACAGTGACAAACACTCAGGAATCCATCTTATTATGAAAGCATATTAGAAATTATTAATGTTAGGGTGGGTATTTAAAAAATAGCTCATATGGTGAAGGTAGAATAATATTTTTTCCAAAGAATTGAGCAAGAGTATTTTCTTCTTAAGCTTGAGCTATTCTGGATGACTATTTTTCTAGACCAGAGGTCCACAACAACAACCAAAAAAAGACAAAAAAAACCCAGGAAAGCCTGCAATCAATGGCAGACATGAAACCACCCTTATGAAGCTGGAAGTTTTAAAAACCCAGACCCTCCTAAACCACCCTTACCACCCACAAGTAAAAAAGAACAAACCCACCTAGGGAACAAGACATCTGCATCTAAGACCACTGGTGAGCTTACTCAAATTTTATGTTTTTCTCCTCAGTATCAGGCACATAATAATTGAGATTAACCTGCCCCACAATGGCAAGGAGAAGCACAACTATTTTCAGAAATTACAGTAGAATGGCAGTTAATAGAGGCAGATATATTCAGCTGAAGACAAACTACCATAGTGAAGTAAGTAAAATGAGGCATATGAAAGGGAAGATTTAATGGAAGGAGTAAAAGAAAATGCAATGGAGTGGTATGTATGATTCAAAGTAAAGGGCAGGCACCAGAAGAGGTGAGATTAAAGAATGTCCATAAGAATTATTTTGTGTGATATTTATGGTGTTTGGAGGTTGAGGATTAAATTAAGGAGCTGAGTTACTGCCTTGATGAATGGCATGAGCACGACCGTGTTTCCATCAGATGTAATTTATGATGTTGTTAAAATTCTAAGTAGTTGTGGGTTTGTTTTAAGGTAAGTGGGAGGGAGTTTAAAATTTTGAATACAAAGAGGGAGTCATATGCTGAATTATTAGATTTTGTGAGAAGTAATAGGTGTTTATCTCTGGAGTGGAAGGCTTTACTGGTAAAGTAATGCTGAATTGTGCTGCTGGTGCTGGGTCAGTTATCTGATTTGTCGACTACATTGTGTGTAGTGACTAGGTGAGGGAAGGTTAGGGTGTGTTGCAGTTCACTCCACTGACATTGTTTTACAACTGAGTAGTAGTGGTGTGTTGTGTTCTGTATAGGTTATTAGCAGCAAATTTTGCTCTTTTATTGTAGCATTGTTCAAGTAGATGAGATTGGGTGGCTTACAGGTTTATAAAAATGAGACGATAGTATAGAAGGGCGAAGGCAAGTTGTGACAATTGTTTTCCTAGTGTCATCTATAAGGCAGGACTTTATACTATAGAGGGCACCAAGATTTATTTTCCATTGAGGATATTATATTTATTTTATCTTCCTTTGCTCAAGCAGATATATTTCTCCATGAACTTCTGCCTGGGAGGGGGAATGTAATTTGGGTTGTGTTATGTGATGGCTAGATAGCAATGAGAAAAAGGGGGTGGGCAAGAAGAGGAAGTGTCAGATTGGTAGTGATGTGAAGCTAAAGAAAGTGAGGCAAGAAAGGAATGGATGGGAAGTTGGTATTGATGAAGGACTAAGAAGATTCAGATTGTTCAGTGCTGGAGATATGAGCATATGGTACATTTTAACAACATCCACTGTAACCTGCAGGAGGTTCTAGCTAAAGTGTAGGTATCAAGTCACAAGTCAGGTCCTTTATTTAGTGTTGTGGTAGCTATTTGTAATCATAACCCCTAGAATGTAATGGCAATAATAGTAATGTGATACACTCGATGGTGTGGTCCTATCATGACAAGCTTACAGGACCAGTTCACAAACTGGGTTAGATAGCATTGAAAACAAAGGAAAAAAAAAAAGAGAAAGAGTTAGGGATTGGGGAGAAGTTGCTGAAATATTTCAGATGCCTTCTTGCAGTATGGCATGGAACAAAAATAAATAAAGCCTTGTGGTGATCCACATTCAATCTCCGTGGCGATCCTAACATTGTCATCGGGTCTATATCACATCGTCAAACTTGTATAAGTTTGAATGATGTAATATCGAACCCAAAAGTCTGAAATGTAAAAATAGCGAAGCCATGGCGCATCAATTTTTTTCCCAGGGAAAAAAATTGGTTGGCCATTTTCAGGGCTTTGCTATTTCCTCCACTGTGGTGCGATCTCGGAGTTTGGATATTAAAGTAGGGGGTGTGGGCTGCGAAGCCCCCCCACTTTAGTTTTAGTTTAAGATTTATGTTTTTTTTTTTTTTTTAGTTAAGGAACAGCTATTTTTTCCCCTTGGAAAAAAAATTGCTGTTCTGTGTGTTTTTTATTGTGCAGTTTCAGACTTTTGGGTTTGATATTACATTGTTCGAACTTATACAAGTTCAACGATGTGATATACACCCATTGTCACCATCACAGGGATTTCATGGCAGCTGGGAGACAGATTTCTTCAGGCTATACCTGTCTTGGGGGGGTGGCTTGGGCATTGCTCTTACAACTCAGCTTCAAGCAAGATGGATAGCTGAGCATGCATTATCATATTGATGTTTAGGCCTCTCTTTTCCACTGGCTGGCTAGGCTCCTGTAATCCCTCCCACAAAGGATGGTTGTCATACAAAGAATATTGGTGGCAAATATTCTTAGAATCTTCCAGTCCACCAGGACTCAATGATTTTATTTCCATTAAACCTTTGTTAGCCATAACTTGATATGAATGTATACACATTATGTGAGAGGCATTTCAGTTTAGTTAGGCATATGCATGACAGATTAGTTTACATTCGCGTATTCATTTTCAGTTGCTATACTGTTATTTAAATATATTATTTATATACATTTGTATAGCACTCACTATTTGAGTTGATTCTATAAGTGTAGTGATCATTTGACGAGGTCGTAGCAATAGGTGGATTGCTAACTTTATGTATCGGCTATTTGTGTTTTTGGAATACATTTACAATTTATATTAGTAGTAGTGTTTCAGTATGGGTTGTATAACATTTAGATGCGGGATGCGATCATTGGTCTTTTTTTTAACTATTTTGTTATTTTAACTATTTTGTTTTTTAGTAGCTTGCCAATTGAGGCATGATATATATATATATATATATATATATATATATATATATATATATATATATATATATAATAAAATGTTTTATATGTAGAAAACAAATAATTTTTTATAATGTAATATGTCTTTAAAAGTGTTGTGGTCTCATTTAGCGCTTTTGGCGCCAAAAAGTTTATTTAAATGTTGTGGAGTCCTGTTTGTATTGTTCTGATGAAGCTCTATTGAGCAAGTGAAAGTGCTTAACCATTGGATTTGTTTGAATATTTTTTCATTAAAACTTTTTGTTTTTATGCGGACTTCAGCTGTTATCATTTTACATCCTATTTTTGGTTTGAACTGCTGTTCATAAGAAATCCTGTATCACGGGAACTAAAGCTCTCAGCCTTAACCTTGTACGTGAACTGCAAGAAAATTTATTTTCTCCTCATTTTAGAATCCAGTCCTGTACCTTTAAGTTCCCAAGCTAGCACTCTACTCAATAAACCAAATTCCTGATATGTAGGGCTAAGTAGGGCTGGAATAGGAGAACCTACGAGTTGGTAATGCTAAAGGGTTAATAGGAGAGCACTTTGGAGATCATCACTGGCAAGCTTTCATACCCAAGTATTTCAGGCTTTCACCAGAGCTGTTGCAGGGAAGGTGAAGTACAACAGCTGTGGGGGGAGGGATATGAGGATAATCTCTGCATGGGTGCTTAGGGTTGCCAAAAAAAGGTGGGAAAGGACAAAAGAAAATTATCAATATAAAAAGAATGTAAAGAAGGGGATTGGACATAATAAAGAAGAGACAAAAGGAATAGGCGATGGCTCCAGGTCTGGTGGAATGGATTCTGGGGAGTCGGGTTGACCAGGGCCTCAGGAGGCAGAATACAGTTTTTGCTTCCTTCTCCTCCCACTTTTCTGTATCACCTACCTTTCTTCTTTGTCTCCTAAACTAAAATTAAAAGTTTTACAGCTCTCAAGAGGTATTGTTAAAGGGTGAATACAAAGGGCTGGTGTACGGTGATTGCTACTAATGGTGTGTTTCTTTTCCAGGATGGCAAACATGCAGGGGCTAACTCAGAAGTGGGATGTTAACAGCGTCTTAAGTGGAGGCACTTTTTCAGCAAGCTGTGGTTCAGTTGCAATCAGTTATAGAGATTGTCCCTGAGGTGCCAGTGAAAACAAGAAGAATGGAAAAGACCATGAGGGAGCTCCCAGCTACTAAGATTTCTAGTAAGAGTGGGAAAGGTACCAGAATAAAGAGGTTGGGCCAATGTAGTCCAGGTGTTGCGAGCACTAGGAAACTATAGGCAACCTTTTGCATCAATGAGGAAGGGGGAGGCAAGACTGAATAAGTTGCCAAATGAGTGTTTGGTGGGTTTTTTGCAAGACTTAAATGCTGAAGTCAGGGTTAGGTTACAGGAGTTGTTCAAGTTGTCAGAGCAGATGCTGGATTCAAATATTCTAGTAGGTCTGGTGGAATGGACTCAGTTGATAATTTGGTGAATCCATGGTCTATGGGGATGGTTTTGAGTTTCCTTCTCTGTTGATACAGCAGTTTTCCATTGATGGTTTGGGCAGATTATTCAGGAAGTTCATGCCATGGGGTTACTAGAAATGTAGGCTTTCTTGAAAGTAGCACAGTCATATGCATCATACTGCACATTTCACAGGTTGTGAAGGAAAAGGTTTGGCAATGGGAATTTGTGGAGGTGTTTGATCTAAATAATGGAGATGGGGAGGGGTCATAGGATTACTGAACCAAAAGTCAGTCATTGGGCTAAGGATTTGATCATCAAATTAGTGAGGAATCTCTGTAACTATTTAGATTGCTTTACTTCTCTGAAGATTTCTTGTCTGGGTTATATCACATGGAAAACATTGAATAAATGACAAAAGTAGACACAGGTTAGAATGGTGCCTTCTGTTACAGCACTCCAGCATCCATTCCATGGGCATGGGGTGGGCTTTTCCTCTGTTCATTCCCTTTGGATCTCCAATCAGAAACAGTTCTCAGTCCATCTCCACCTTCTCCTAAATAGCTTGACTTGTATAAATTTAATTAAAATTGTCTGATAATAGTCACGTATACAGCAGAACTCAACTGTCCCACAATAAACAAAGTGAGATTTTACAACTTTGATTGAGACTTCTGGGGTTTTGCTTTCTTTCTTTCTTTCTGATTTGAGCGCATTCTATTTTCTAGCATAAATGTGCTGAGATGATTTTCTGATGACCACCAGGATGACCTGAACACTATGGCCAGGGTTAAGAGATATTTCTGCTGTACAATGGTGCTATAGATATATATGTATATATATATATATATATATATATATATATATATATATATATATATATATATAGATATATAAATATATATGAATTCACTTCATAACACTGAAAACTAAAAACACTGAAAATGAGAAAGCTTCATAATATAGAAGACCAAAACACTGAAATGTCGTAACACTGAAAACTCAAAACACTGAAACTAAAAACACTGAAAACACATATCATACATATACTGAGTTTAAACAACATAAATCATAGCACTTTCCACCAAGTGTAAGCAAGGGGGCAAGCCCACCTGCACCCCCCACCCCTTGCTACTTAAATATATCAACTCTAAGATTGCACTTAGTGTAGTGAAGTGCAGTCTTGGAGTTGATATATATAAGTAGCAGGGGGTGTGGGTGGCACAGCTTACATTTGGTGGAAAGTGTTATGATTTATGTTGTTTAAACTCAGTATATGTATGATATGTGTTTTCAGTGTTTTGAGTTTTCAAGATTTTGAAGTTTCACTGTTTTGGTTTCAGTGTTTTGAGCTTTCAGTGTTATGAAGTGAATCCATATATATATATATATGTGTGTGTGTGTGTGTGTGTGTGTGTGTGTGTGTGTGTGTGTGTGTGTGTGTGTGTGTGCACATTATTCATTATATCAGAAGTAAAAAAAAAAATCCTAGATTTTACACCAAAAATGTTTTCATTTATATCATTGCTAAAATGGAGTAGTATAAAGCAGAATAAAGTAGTGTGATCAAATTCAGCACCGAGGTGTGCTAAAGTTCTTAATAGTAGAACAAGATTCATAAATACAGTTATTTTGCATACCCTTTTGTTACTGTCTAAATGTTTCAAAAATAATCTTAAATGGATGACTAAGAAGTATGATATATTGCATTTTGCTTAGTTTCCATTGTGTGTGTGTGTGCTGCTTTAACATCTGGTTAGTATAAAAAGTGCAATATAATTAGTAACATACATTTGCCAGAGCTGCCATTATACCAGTAAACATAGTTTATTTTTAACTGGAAATTATTTTTTTTCCATTTGTAAGAGATCATGGCTAAAATGCAAATATTTGAAGCAGCTAAAGCAGGAAAGTCAAGTTCAACACTAAGCTGAACTGAAATCCCTAAGGCCAAAGATTTAGCAGCATTTTGCATGTAAAATCCTCTTGTTACTGTCTAAATGTTTGATAATGAAATCTCAAAGGGGTACTGAGAAATTACCTTTAATACATGGATACTAAACACAGGATTTTATATGTCATCACTGTTTGGCAAGTAACATTATACTTAGTTTTCTTCATGGGTGTTGTATTTATGTTCTTCTGGTCTGTATATAAAACTAAGTAATGTTCTGTAAAACATATTTACTGAGTTGTTCTTACTTCACTAATAATAATCATATGTATTACCAGATATCTTTTTTTTAGCTCTAACATTTCATGTCTAAAATATCATGGTCAGAAGCACTTAATTTGATCGAGTCAATTTCAGTGCTATGCTTAACTAAAATCTCAAAGATAAAACAACAGCACTAGATGCATTTTTGTAGCCAATATAATATTGCTATTGCTTGAAGGTTTCAAAGTGAAATGTAAAATGAGCACTGAGATAGGTCATTTTATACAGATGCTCCAAATGCAGGGTTCTTTTATGTATTTGCAATTACAGTCTAATTTTTATCAGTATACTAAATTTCTACTATAAATGTTGCTTAACTTTTGCATAGCAAGAACACTATAATTGCCTGTAATATGTCTTGTTTGAGTTGCCATTATGTTTAGAAGCAATAATCATACACTGACACAAATTACACACACACACACACACACACACACACACACACACACACACACACACACACACACACATGCATGCACACCTGTGTATCTATCTATGTATATATAGCTATCAATCTATTTGCAGATAGATAAATATTTGTGTGTATATCACCAGATTTTTTTTTATTTGTAACACATTGTGGATAAAATAGTGTGGCTTGGAGCAACTAAACTGATCTGATTGCTATCCATTTGAAATGTCAGGACCTGCTAGAGTAAGTCCTGAAATATGGAGACTGAATGGTCAAAAGAAAGGAATATATGTTATGCCTGAGATGCCATTTCTCAGAATATACCCTTTTCTCCAAGGTATGGTGATCTTGGAGTTGGTAAATATAAGTTTGGGACTTGCCCCACTGCAAAAAAAGAAGTTTAAAGGAGAAGAATGATTTTTAACATTTTTGATTTTCTCCTGTGTTTTCAGGCTTTTTTTTCAACTTGTTGGCACTCGGCATTTCAAGTGCTGAAATTTCAATAGGGAGCTGATCTGATTAAATTCAGGGCTAACTTACATGGACTTGATATAATGCTAAAGGTGTTTGCTTCATAGACAAAAGGTACAGTATTTGATTTTCACCTTTGAAAGGGAAATTTGCTAGGCTTAAAATGACCCACAATGGCAACTAGCCTAGCACTTGCCTGCAAGCATATGTACTAAATTTGCCAAGACTAGAATAGCAGCCCTAGGTAGATTGTTTTGCATTATACTCAGTTACCACTGAGGCTGCACATGACTTTTGCTCAGTATTCAAAATATAGTAATGACCTAGAAATTACCTTACTAAGCTGTTACTATGTCAGAACAACAGTTCTTTACATTAGTACAAAACAGTAATAATGTTTTGACACTGAAATTATGTGTCCATCATACAATTTAGTCACTCATACAGTGTCAAGAGATGTATAAAGTCTGTAGCTGTTCATTCCAATAAAGAGACATCTATAAAATATGTACAAAATGTGCATAGCTTTTTCTTTTATTTTCAATAATGATGCAGATGTCTATACTAGAATGGAATTGTTTGCTACTAAGGGCAGTCATTTCTCACATGCACAAATTATCTCCTCTCAAAAGCTGCAGTACCTTATTTGGAATGGATTTCAGTTGTATCTGTGCAACCTACTTTTTGTTTTGTTTTAGAAGGAAAATAATCTCTTCATATTTAAAACCCTCTAACCTGTAGGCAGTAGAGTCAGGACTACGTGACATTCAAATTGGTTTCTACTGTGAATTTATGGACTTTAAATGAGCCTGAAAGAAGTGTAGGATCTTTACATGGAAAACACAGGAAGGAGAATGATGCCTGCTTTTCCAATCTCATGTAGCTTAAGCTTTTGTATTTTAGTATTTTTCACCTGTCACTGACACCTGATAAATGTTTGTCTTTTTGGCTTTTCCCGGTTAGGGGTCGCCACAGTGGATCTTCGGTCTGCTAATGATTGGCAGTAGATTTTTATGGTGCCAAGTTGCTAGCCTGACACCCAACTTTCAGCAAAGGCATGCCCATACACACATGTCTTTCGGAGGCCACTCGACCATGGGGAGGACATGCAGACTCCACACAGAAGGCACTCCAGCCGAGAATCAAACAGAAGAACCTCTTGCTGTGAGGCAACAACACTACCACTGTATCACCATGGCTAATTGACACCTGATAAATGATTATAGAATATCAGGTTTAGCTAAAACTAGAGTAATATTTAGGTAGTGGCAATATTAGCATTATTTTGGTATAGCTATATAGTAGCTAATGTTTCTGTTGTTGTTTATATACTTAAAGCCTTTTATTTTATTATTACCTTAGTGAGTGTGTACTTGTTTGTACAGTTATTTTTTAAACTCTAATGCCTAATGTCTGTTAAGTGAAATATGTTATTATAATTAGGAGATTGTGTGACTTATGGTTCATTTATTATTAATACACAATGGTAGTGGCACAGTATTGGTGAACCATTAACTGTCATACCTCTTTTGGAAGAGTGGTGATTACACCCATAAATATTAAATGATTATATTATAATTGGATCATTATATAAGTGATCAGTAATTATCTACTTGATGTATTACTGTGTTTCAAATAGCAACAGTGTTATCATTAAGATTAGATTAGATATGCACAATGCAACCAGAAAGGTAAATATTTTACTATACATCATACCAAAAGTATTTACCTTAGGCTGCAGATCATGTAGCTACACAGATCTTTTTCTTTTGTAATATACAACTGCTGTGTATTTAACTGTATCTGTTTTAACAACATCCTATATGTAATGTGGAACTCCCTCATCAACTCCATTGAAAATGTATTCTTGTCCAGTCAGACTCTCCTGGTTGATAAAATAAATAAATAAATAAATAAATAAAAGAAACATGCTTTATAAGTCTAATAGTGAAAATAAATCAAAATAAAGAAGCATCAGGACAGCTCAGACAAGTATTAAAACAAAGAAGGCAAACAAGGGATGTGTAGATTTAGAAATAAATAACTAAACACACTAATGTATGGTACCATTAAAAACTGGGATCATAATGAATAAATGTCCTGTTTATTGGTGGGTATAGTAAAAATTGGCTGTTTTCCAAATTATGAGTATGAATTGATGAACTAATTTTAGATGCCGACAGCAATTTAGCAGGTTGACTTTCAGATGAATGATAGCGTATTTAGGAACAACATTTCATATGACTATAGTAACTATTTTCATAGTACAAATACAGACAATAAACAGTAATACAAAAAATTAAACACTGTAAAATGTAATACACTGTAAGAACAGAAATTTCACATAACGGAGACAAAATGTGATACCATATAGATGTAAGTGCGACACCCTCCTGCAGTTTGATTTACAAATGTGTAGCATTTCAATCAGGGCTGGGTCAGAAACTGCTCTTTTGGGAGGTTGGTATAATGGTTAAGATATTTACCTTACAAACACAAGATGCAGGGTTTGATTCTTACATGACATAATTGACTATGTTTAAAATAGCCCATAACAGCAGTTAGCCTAGTACTAATCTATGAACCTATGACTTTGAAAGAACACACATTCTGTATATCAATATGAACTAAAACAATGAATAAAAAGGTCACACAGAAAAACCAAAAGAAAAAGCTAGCAAGCCTAGACTTTCAACTGTGCAATTCCTTAAACCTCTTGTATTATAGGCAACATGGGATATATGCAAATGACCCTTTAAGAACATCAGCTGTTTCAGCTATATTGCAGTTGTGAATGTCCATGACTTTTTTTTTTTTTAAGTCTATGGGCAAATTCAGGCCAATAAAGCTGAACCCCAGTAGCTGTGGTCATGCATGTTTCAGCCTTCTTATGGCATCATCACCACAACATAAGTGGAATGTTTTACATACAATGGATAAGTATAAGATGATAGCTCTTAAATTAAGAAATGGAGAAAGAAGTAATTTAAGGAGTCTTTCTGTGAATGTAAATAGTATGAAAAAGAATATTAGAAGAATAGCAATTTTAGAATGATGTAATGAATGTGATGGGAATATAATTATTTGGAAGACATATGGAGTTTGACACAGGAAGAAATATTACAGACAAAATTTATGGGAGGGGTAAATAATATGGAATATATGAATGAATTATGTTCAGGAATAACAATTTTATGTAGAGGCATAATTAAAATTGTGGGTGTTATACTACTAAAAACGGGAAGAACAACTATTATAAATTTAAGGTGGTTAGGAAAAGTGTACAGAACTATTGCTATATACATATGTGTAACTAGAAAAGAGAGGGATAATTTATTTCAGAAAATATTGGATTATGTTTTTGTTAACATGGTGAAATGCCTGTGCACTGGCCCAGCAATCAAGGAGCCTCAATCTTCACTACTAACACCAGTGAGGGGTATCCACATAGGAGAGGATAACAAATACATACACAGTAAAGTATAATTTCCATTAAGAGCACACAAAGATCACAGTCAGTCTGAGGCTGGTTTCTCTCTTTCTCTCCAGATCCCCAATAAGACTCCCCACTGGCACAGCTATAGGGTCCATATCTCAGCATAGTAGGTAAGCTAAAACCTCCAGAACCCTCCCTGTCCAACCAGTGCTTCATGTCCCTGCCCAAGTAGCTGACACACACACACACACACTTTGAGATATGAGTTATATACAAACACACAGACACTCCTAGGGAAGGCTGGCACAAATTCTCCAGATGTGCCCCCTTTCTGCCAGGCTATATGGTAGTACCAGCTGCCACCACCCACTAATATCAGCTACTAAAAATGTCCTTAACAAAGGGTGTCCAATTCTACTGTGCAATATTATTATCCTAATGGTAAGTGCAACTGAACAGTCAAGGCTTTATGCAATGTACTCTAGAGCTTAAATTATCTCTACACAAAACAGCCACAGTTCAAATGTTTAAAAATATTTAATAATAAATAATAAAACCACAAGACAATACTTCTTACTACACAGTGCTAGTAAGGAGTTCAGAGATCACAGAGAAATGCTTAAAATAATACAGTAGAAAAGTTCTGACATTACAGAATAAAACTAATCTAGTCTTCCTATGTCCTAGCTATAGCTAAGAGAAAGCACAGTTCGAAAATAAACTTACATATAGAGCATAGGCAGTGCTGGTGAGTTGGATGTTCTCAAGACAAATGCAAAATGATCTCTCTGATTCTATATTTTTAAATTAATAACACAGTGCTGCTTCACATTACATCATTCTTAACAATTTTCTGTTTTCCCAGGCTAACAGAAACTCAGAGGTTAATAGCCCTTTTGATCTTGCAGCTGTTCAGAAAGCCAGAGCAATACAAGAAATTATACATGTAAATTCTAGCCATTAACTCTGGCCTCAAAATAATATGAATAATTCCTTCATTTAGACATCTTGGCTCTGAGTTTTGACATCAAACAATTACACAATGCTTGACTTATCAGCTTTCCTACAGCAGCATGCACTGTTGTTACATTTGTGTAGTTCCACATTTAACGCCATTGTTTCCCCATTTTAGAGAAAAAGCCTGTGGCTTATATTAATATTTACTAATGACAGAATTATCTACAAAATTCTACCTGGCTAGGCTGGCAGCCTTCACATATCTTCACACATGGGTACAGTAATTGCAGGAGATTTAAATTATGACTTAATGGGTAATAAAAAGAAAAAAGTAAAATATATAAAAAAGATGGTAGAAATAATAAAATGTGGAAAATTAATTATATGAAACAAAAAACATGGACTTATAGGAGAGGTACTTTAATAAACTGAAATAGACTATTTTTTGGTATCAAACGGATTATGTATAATGTAGCAAGAAACTATTATCACAGGTTTCTTGGATCATTTGGCTATATGGGTAGAAATATATTATAATGAAGAGTATACAAATATAGCAAAAGGAATGGAATTAAAAAGGAAAGAAAGGCATTAAGCAAGTATGGAAAGATCATATGAACGTAACAGTATTCTATGTCAACTGACCAGAATGGTGGATTCCTTTCTAAAGAAAACGCAAAAATAGTTATTTATTGTGGAAAAAATAGAAAGAAAAAATAAAAACAGGAATATGCTAAAAAGCATAAAGAACTGATAAATAATTTGGAAAATAATAATAGAGATTGTTATGAAAATAAAAAAGAGATTTGTAGGAAAAAATTATGACAGAATTAGAGAATTATTGCATAAACAAAAATATTTTCTACAAGGAAGAAAAGAAGAAAGGCATTTCTCTTATTTAAGCTAAGCAGTGAAAGAAAATAGTATAATGAGAGGAATGAAAGACAAATAAGATAAAAAGAAAAGTCAGAAATGCAAGCTATGTAAAAGAAATGTTTAGTTAAAAAAGAAGAGACATAATATAAAGAAGGGGAAGTAAAAATTTGAGCAAAATAACAAAAAAGTTGATAAAGAGATTACATTTTATGAATTAGAAAAGGTATTGAAACAATTAATGCAGCGGTGGTGGTGCTGCGGTAACGTTGTCACCTCACAGTAAGATGCTGTCTGGTTCGATTCTCAGTTAGAGATTCTTCTGCGTGGAGATATGCATGAATGTGTGTACCTTCGTTGAAGGTTGTGCGTCAGGGCTGGTAACTCCGCATGTAAAAATCAACTACCAATCATTAGCAGACCGGAGTTCCGCTGTGGCGACCCCTAACCGGGAAAAGCTGAAAGACACAAACAATTGAAACAATTAATGCAGAATCAGTTGCAGGTCCAGATGGTATTAGATTTGAACTGTATAACAATTTAGAAGAATGGCAGAAAATGCATGAAATAAAATGAATGAAATATAAGGAATTATGTAGTGGAATATTAAAATTTATATGGAAAAAGAGAGCAAGAGAAGATATAAAAAAACTGGAGACAAATAGTTTTAAAATAATAAAGACTATAAGTCATTTATGGGAATAATACAAAAAAAAAGATTTGAAAGAAAGATGCAGTATGTTATGGACGAAAGTGTATATGGCATAAGAGGAAAAGGATACCAGGAATTATGAATTATAAAAAGAAATTATAGATGATATTAATAGAAAGAAGGAAGATGTAAAACTTATGGTAGGTGATGTTAATAAAGCATTTGATTTTATACAGAATGGCATTCTGTTGAAAATAATAGATGTGCACAATACTAATAATAAGATTAAGCAAGTATGTTTAACAGTTTATGAGAATAATAAAATAAGAGTTTTAATTAATGGATGGAAAGGTAAAGAAATAGATATGAATAATGGTATAAGGCAAGGGTGTCTTATGAACAGTATTTTATTTGCTTTGGTTATGAATACAGTAGTTAGAGATATAAATCAGAAAATGAAGATTGCAAGTTATATAATTCAAAATGAAAAGGAATTTCCAGTTGTGATGTCTTATGTGGATTATTTTATTGTAACAGCTAAAAATAAAGCATGTATGAGAGAAGTTATTATTTATTTAGCCAAAAGTTTAAGATAATGCTCAATGAAGAACAAAGTAAAGGATTGGGTGACACAATTAAAATAGCAGGTGCTCAATTTTCTATGAAGGAAATATTTGTTTTAGGGATAAATTTTGATAAAAAAAGGTCACATGAAAGTTTGATATCTAATAATAAAGGAAATAAAGGATGTTGTATATTATGGAAAATGCATAGACTAATATATAAGAAAAATATATATCTCATTAATTCAATATTATTGCAAAAGATAGCATATTTGTCTAGGGTCATCAAAATCACTAGAAGATATGAAAAACTGATATTTGGAACATGTTTTTTCTTTTGTATGGAGATCAAGACCAAGTGTTCTTAAAAGGGGTGTTTTTATACATGGATAAGAAAAATTGAGGATTTGGTTTGATAAATCCAGCAGTATATGCTGCCATTAAATTTATACAAGATATTGAAATAGTTAAATGAAAAGAATGAGAAAATTGTAACAATTATATCAAAGTGCAAACACAAGGAACTTTGGGAATATATAAGCCATAATAAAAGAACAAGGGAATGCTTAAACAAAGGAAAAATAAAACTATAAACAAATGATAAGGATGTGGAAAATAAAAATCAATGACTTGTAGAAGATAAAAAGACATGGTACAATAATGTTATGAACCAATATAATTGTATAAATTCATGGGAAATGTTTTAGAAGCAAAGACTAAAGCGACTAATAAAAGACATAGATGGTGTGAACATAACGTTGAATGTCAAGAGTTTTTGTGTAGGCTAGTAATAAAAAATATGACATGTTAAGGCAAATATTCCTTATAAAAAAGATGAGAGAATGTGAGGAAGAAGAAACAACAGAAGATTTTTTTAAATGTGAGAGACAAAAAATTGTGAAATAAATTATTTACAGAATTTTTTTTAAGTTTGAAAAAATATGAAGATATAAAGATAGACAAGATTGAATATGGATATTATGAAAATATAAGTAAGAACTTGAAAACAGATTTAGATAAGAAAATTGTGTATGTAACTTGTGTCATATGGAATGAAAGAATTAATAAGATTATGTTTAATTGAAAATGGGTACTGACACATATTAAAATATTAAAGAAGATTAGATCATGGTTATGAAAAAAAGGAGTGGGAGTCGATATAAAAAGGCACGTTTTGATGGATAACTATGAAAATGAATCAAAATAATTGTATAAATATATAAATGTATATATATATATATATATATATATATATATATATATATATATATATATATACGTTCAGTGATCAGCTTAAGTAGAATAGTGCATAAAAGAAGGATAATTCTTTGTGACTTGTGAGGTCACATTGGTTTTGATAGAGTTAGGTGGGGATGTTTGGATGCCTTTGTTAATCAGAATATTGTCTGTTAGTATATACAGGCCAGTTATTGTGCTTCGGATCATCCAGGATCTGAGATGATATGGAAAAATTATCTTGTAGGTTTGCAGGGGAGATGCTAATTGCCTATAAATTAATAGGCAGAGTGGAGCTGGACCTATAGTTATAGGCAGATACTGGATTGGAGATTTTTGTGATTTGTCTGAATCTTGCTATTTTCCATTAGAATGACATCACATTTTTAGTGATGCATACATCTGAAGATGTTTTAGTGGAGAAGTATGCATTTTTTACAAAGGTAGATAACCAGGGATGAAGGCCACCAGTACCAAGAAAGGTATCGGTGGATATTTTGCCTAAATGTAGTGCTAGATCTTTGGTCCAAATCTTTTTAAAGTAGAAGAGAGGGGAATCTACAATAGAGGAGGGCGAGATTCTTGGAGTAGGGGAGAGCTGGGTTTGTTAGTGGGCAGTGAAGTGAATAGTTTAAGATTCTGTGACAGAAATAAAACCTGGGGCTTCTTTGATAGTGTCTTTATGTAGTGCATCAGCTGGGCAGTATATTCTGTATCATTTGAATTCTTTAGCTTTTGTCTATGCTGCCTGCTTTTGCATGGTGTTACGCAAAGCTCAATGGTGTTATGTAGATGCAGGCACCTCCGTCCATAATGGTATTAATTCCTACCTCTCCCAAATCCTCTTAGTTGGCTTTACTTCATGCTACTTAGAGGTGGAACTGGCTACTTGCATTTCTACAACAAGCTCCATGCAGTGCATGCACTGTCTCCTCTAATGAAGATCTGGCAGCTCACCTTTGCTCTACATTGTCTTAAGTATCCTACAGCTGCAGTGCATTGCCCAAAGCAGTCTGCTGCTTCTCTATTTAGTTCATGTATTACTGTTACTAAGCAACTCTGCGCTGTCTTTTGCCACAGTTGCAGATTAACCTTAATAGCTTCCTTGGTTTCATTTACTCAGGCAGTTTACCTGTACCATCTAAGCCTCATTTACCCCATTTAGTCCATATGATACTTCTATGTAAGCCTTTATAACAAAATCTGCATAGTTGCATTCTTCCACAGTGTACTCCAATAACTATCTCATTAAACCCCATATATTACGCTGTGCAATTTAAATTCTCCAAATATGTCAACTAAAATGGAAGGCCAGCCTGTTTGCCCTCCTGCTGTTGCCAGCCTTATATAACTTGGTATCCTTAGGCAGTACAAAAACTGCATTATGCTCACTGATAATGAACTCATAATTAGCACAAGAAATTCTGTTTGTGAGAGACGCAGAATTTTAACAAATATGTGAAGCCATACTCTCATAAAAAAAACTGTTTATGAACAACACACATAAATCAATCACACTTCATATGAACCTACAGTAAAATGTCTTATGTTGTGACTGCAAAAATCTCTGATGAAAGCCTCCTAGATTCTTGAAACTAAGTCTCAGTGAAAATCCCGCACCAGGCACACTTTCAACAAAGAGTCTCTGAAAGTTAAATCATCTCAAACACAGTACACCAGACCCCTCTACAAATAAAAATTGTTTATCAACCATAGCCCTTTTAGTCTGGCACACTGAATTTCTACTCACTAAGCTGGAGAAACAGAGGGTGACAGCAATTGCTATTTTAAGGACTCTTAAGAACCTTTCACCTGACATGTATGACTATGACATGGTGTAGTCCAGGTGGAGGTGAACAAATGCTAAACCCTGAGGGATATGCAGAGAGAAATGTCAGAGCTCTCCATTCATGCCACAAATACAGTCAAGACTCTGGTCTTGACAGGAATCATTTCTTCTCCATGAATAATGCCTTGGTGCAAAGAAAAGACAACTGGCTTCAATAATTCATTAGATAGGTGGTGCCTTTTCAGGGGAATGTCAGCATGGAGGAAAATGCTTGGCAGTCTTACATGATTTTAATGGAAGGCCTTCATCCCTCATTCACTGACTTCTGCATAATGGCTAAAGGCTTTGTTACCCCTGCAGCATCTTTTTAGGCAGATGCACCCAATGGTAAAACCAGTTTAACTAACTTATCAAAATTAAAACATGATCACATTAAGGTGGCAGGTGGCTCTGCTCAGTGCCAGAAGTCCCCAAAACAAACTGTCTGATCTTAAGGATCTCCTGCATTTGGAATGCATCTATATCTCAGTAATCACTCAAACTTTGATTAAAGTCTTATTAAGCACACTCTCCATCTCTGGATTTTGTGCCTACAATTCCTTTAGATCAAATGGCAACAGTAGTAGCATTTTCATGTTTGCTATGGACCATATCACTGTCTGGCAAATATCCAGAAATCCACAAACAGAACTCAATGAACCCCAAATCACATTAAACAAGCCCAACTATTAGTATATAGTCTGTTAAAGAATACCTTCTATATCACCTGAAAATCATATAAGGTTGCTAGGGATTAATGCCTAATAAACAAGAACTCCATTATTTGTAGAGACTTTAAGAAGCATTTAGTAAACTGGACTACCTGTACCACCAATGGCGGTTATGCTCAAAAATTCTTAGAGTTAATAAACAAAGAATCCCTAGATCAAATTGCTAATAAACCTAGAAGAGGGCATGATATTCTTGTACTTGACCTTGCAAATATAGTGTCATCATGCAGTACTCCCATGGTATTTCCTTCTTTAGGTAAATCACATCATAAAATAGTGATCTTCACATTCAAAATCTAAACCCAGTGAAACCAATATGTTTGAATTCAAATGTACTAATATCATTAAACTCTGTGACAAAGTTTATAAGTCACATATATCAGCATTACCTCAGATACTGTCACAGAAGGTAGCTTTGCAAAGGAGTTCACTGCTCACTTAGATCAATGCTGGCAATACCAACCAGATCTAAATATCATGGCATGTTTAAAAACCCACACTTGTGGTCCACCAACATAAATAAATCCCATGATAAAGAAACCAGTGTATTAATGCACAGAAGATCAATGTGCCTTCATATCAAGGAATAATATCAGAAATATGACTAAAGGCTTAAAGAATACTATTAAGTCTACAAATACAGCCTATGAATTTAAGTAAGCATCTGAAGACAAGGGCAATTGCAATCCTTCTTTAGCTCCATTAAGAAACTGAGAATGACCACCTAGTTGTGCTCTGTATTTAAATATAATGGCACCATCTACTCTGACCCAATAGACATTCCCAACATTGAATATCACAAGCCCATTTAGACCTTAATCCCTCAATCACCTCATCACCACAAAAGAACATGAACTAAAGGTGCTTTCCCAAAC
>NC_056740.1:85306941-85409999 GCF_019279795.1 Protopterus annectens | reverse complement strand
TTTTCTTTACTTTGTGTTTTGCTTGCATTCTGTTTTAACAGCATATTAAAACTTCAAAAGAGACCACAGCTCTCTCTGTTCTGAGTCAGGCAGAATTTTTTCCCGCCCATTTAAGTTGTCTTGTTAAATACCACTGTCTTTCTAGTTGCCCACCTCTTATGTTAATCTGACCATATATCTCATTTCTCTCTACTTTCACTGGCTTATGTGAGTAATCACAAAATCATCATTTTTGAAATCCCACCCCTTCAATTATTTAAATTTATTGGCCATCCTACAGTATTTCATAGTACCAAATTACAAAAGTGACCACCCCTTTCAATCCATCTTGCTGTTTTAAAAATAGTAACTCTCCACTAAACCTTAACTTTTTAAATAGGTAAAACTCAAGTTACCTACTTTCACATCTAACTTCTCTAGTGCACACTGCAGAGTGCATTCTTTTCAATCTTACCTTTAAGCATCCCTGTGACTAGCACTTTCTCTAATACCTGCTGGAAAGCACTAGGAAGCCTTAAACTCATACAAACACTGAACTCTCCTTGTTAATAAGGAGAAATTAATAGTAGGCACTAAACAGCCTATAATTGCAAAGTACCTTGCTAAGGAAACAGCTCCTGTACTTTACAAAGAAAAACAAAGCCCAACCAGGCATGTCCAAGGGTCAGCTTCGGTGATTTCTCCTGTCCACCTGGTGAATCTGGGCATACTGGGGCAATGCAGCAATTGCCTCATGTACACAGACAACCCTCTCCTCCTACCACCCAACACTACAACCTGTGAGAGATGCACTTACATAGCCAAAATGGAAGCAAAGCTCTCTCCACCCATGATTGTGCTAAACAGTCAAGAGGAGAAGGTTAACACCCACACTACACCTCAAGCAACACATAGCCCTTCTAAACCCGCACCACCAACACCCACATATAGCAACACTAAATCCACATATGCAGAGGCCCTTAACTGTAACCTGCCCAAGCAACAAAGACCTCTGAAGCTTAAACGCAAACAAACACCAATCACAACCAATGTGTCACATAGTTCACAACACCAGTGTGCCACCCAGCAACAGCCTCTAAGGCAAGACAATGTACCTAACACTTTAGTCATAGGTGACTCTATAGTCCGGCACACTGATGTCCCTCTCACCAGGTTGAATAAGGAGAAAATTACAGTCAGCTGCTGTCGGGTGCCAGGATCCGCCACATAACGCATGCACTCAAGTCACTCCACAACAAGTACAAATATGACTCTGTCATTGTCCATGTTGGAGTGAATGACTTGAGACGTACCTCCCTGGACTACATGAAAAGAGACATGGAAGAGCTCTCGGATCATGTGGCCCAGGCAGGTATGACCCTAGCCTGAGTAGCATCCTGCCTTCGCCCAGAATGATACCACAATATAAGGATAAAATGATTGACTTCAACAATTGGCTAAGCTTATGGTGTCATTCAAAGGGGATCCAGTATCTGTCTGCCTGAGATGACATGATTGACAGACCACGATGCTTTGCCAGAGATGGTCTGCACCTGTCACCCTGGGATTCAGGTTACTGGCTAAGGCTCTTGCCACCCCTATAGTGCCTTTTTAGGCAAACTTCAAAGGACAAAACCACCACCGTAACGGGGGGGGGGGGGGGGGGGGGGGGGGGGGGGGGGGGGGGGGGGGGGGGAGAGGGGGGGGGGAGGGTGGGGGGGGGGGGGGGGGGGGGGGGGGGGGGGGGGGGGGGGGGGGGGGGGGGGGGGGGGGGGGGGGGGGGGGGGGGGGGGGGGGGGCGGGGGGGGGGGGGGGGGGGGGGGGGGGGGGGGGGGGGGGGGGGGGGGGGGGGGGGAAAAAAAAAAAAAAAAAAAAAAAAAAAAAAAAAAAAAAAAAAAAAAAAAAAAAAAAAAAAAAAAAAAAAAAAAAAAAAAAAAAAAAAAAAAAAAAAAAAAAAAAAAAAAAAAAAAAAAAAAAAAAAAAAAAAAAAAAAAAAAAAAAAAAAAAAAAAAAAAAAAAAAAAAAAAAAAAAAAAAAAAAAAAAAAAAAAAAAAAAAAAAAAAAAAAAAAAAAAAAAAAAAAAAAAAAAAAAAAAAAAAAAAAAAAAAAAAAAAAAAAAAAAAAAAAAAAAAAAAAAAAAAAAAAAAAAAAAAAAAAAAAAAAAAAAAAAAAAAAAAAAAAAAAAAAAAAAAAAAAAAAAAAAAAAAAAAAAAAAAAAAAAAAAAAAGCCTAAATTTAAAGGACACAGATAAGAAGAAAGGACAAACTGACAGGGTTGGTTGATGTTCAAGTGTCTCAAAAGTTGCAACTCAAAGTTAATCTTACTTTAAGGAAAAAAAGGCAGTACAAAGCATCAGACAGTCTAAATGGGTAAAAAGACAGAATGCTAATTTAAACATGACAAAAGCAGTGTATGAGTTAATACCTTCAGACACAAGACATGTCCAAGAGATTCATTCTGAGTCAGAACACTTAGTAGAACCAACAAAACAATCATAACTGCCTCAAGAACAATAAGAAGGGTCATCTTATTAATAAAGAATAAAAGTCAAATAGAAGAAAAGTCAGTCCCAGTTGTGGTTGATCCAGGTTGGTAGGAATACTTGCTAGGCTAAATTGCCTGAAGCAAGCCCAGCCTAAGAAAAAATAAAAACATGTCACTATATTCAGTGACCACATTACCACATTACCTGCCCGACCTAAATGTATACCCTTCCTGCTGGTGTCATTGATCTCTTAGTTGGAGTAAAAGAAGACAGCTTGGAAGCCTGAAGTAGATATTTTAGGTTACTGCATTACACCCAGTCCAGTCCAGTAAATGTTTTTTTTTTTTCTGTCTTCCGAGTCCCCTTGGGACTAGTTTTTTTCAAGGCATAATTTGAGGTATATTTTTTCCCACTGGAGGCTCTTGAGTCTTTTAAGGGAAATCTCCAGTCTGGAAAGTAGTAATTCATCTGAATAAGTTGCTCTCTTGTTGGTGGAGCTCTTTAGTGAAGTCAGTGTCTAGGGTGGAGGCTGTGAAAAATTCCCCGAACTTCGAACTGTTGATGATTCTATACAATAAAATAGGGTTAGGGGGATACTTCATGTGCTGGGGCCACACCAGTTGTAGCCACAGGAAGAAAAACAATCAAATAAAAGAAAAATCAATCCCCGTTGTGGTTGATTTGTGTCAGTAGGAATACTTGCTAGGCTAATTGGCTCCAACCACTATGGCACCAGGGCATTAAGTCTACCCCTAGCCGTATTTTATTGTACAGAATGATTGACTGTTCAAACTTCAGGGAACATTTCACAGCCCCCACTCCAGACATTGCCTTTGTCAAATAGTCCCATCAACAAGAAAACAAATTACCAGATGAATTATTGCCTACCAGACTGGAAGCTTCCCTTTAACAGACTCAAGAGCCTCCAGTGGTAAGAACTGTACCTCAGCTTCTGCTTTGAAAAAAATTAGTTCCAAGGGGACTCAGAAAACAGGAAAAAAAACTTTTCTAGGACTTGACTGTGTGCACTGCAATAATATAAAACATCCACTTCGAGCTCCCAGCTGTCTTCTTTTGCTCCAACTGAGAGATCAACAATACCAGGAAGAGTATAAATTTAGGTCATGCAGGTAACGTGGTCACTGAATATAGTGACTTGATTTTACTTTTTTCTTGTGTTGAGCTTGTTATGGGCAATTTAGCCTAGAAGTATTTCTACTGATTCAGATCAACCACAACAGGGAATGACTTTTTTTCTATTTCATTGGACATGAAGTCTTCCCCAACCCTATTTTATTGTACAGTATGATTGACAGTTCAAACTTCAGGGAAATTTTCACAGCCCCCACCCTAGATATTTGAATTTGCTAAAGAGTCCCACTAACAAGAAAATGACTTATCAGACAATTTTCTACTTTCCAGACTGGAAATTGCACTTTAAAAGGCTCAAGAGCCTCCAGTGGGCAGAAGTGTACCTCAACGTCTGCCTTGAGAAAAAAAATAGTCCCAAAGGGACTCAGAGTACAGAAAAAAACATTTACTAGGACTGAACTGGATGTACTGCAATGATCTAAAGCATCCACGCTGGGCTCCAACCTTGTCTTCTTTTGCTTCAACTAAGAGACTACTAGCACTAAGGGTATACATTTAGGCCATGCAGGTAATGTGGTCAATGAATATAGTGACAAGATTTATTTTTTCTTAAAACAATAAAAGTGGTACAAGCTTTAAAAAAGAATGCTTCCTGAAGTAAGAGCTGTACACAGACAATACATATTTAATTATAGTAATGTCAGAGATGTGGGAAGAAGGGACCAGTGTATGAAAAATATTTAAAAGATGTATGAATGTTTCTTTTTTAAATAAATCTACAACCTGTGAGAGATGCACTTACATAGCTAAAATGGAAGCAAAGCTCTCTACACCCACAATTGTGCTAAACAGTCAAGAGGAGAAGGTTAACACCCACGCTACACCTCAAGCAACACATAGCCCTTCTAAACCCGCACCACCAACACCCACATATGGCAACACTAAATCCACATATGCAGAGGCCCTTAACTGTAACCTGCCCAAGCAACAAAGACCTCTGAAGCTGAAACACAGACAAACACCAATCACAACCAGTGTGTCACATAGTTCACAACACCAGTGTGCCACCCAGCAACAGCCTCTAAGGCAAGACAATGTACCTAACACTTTAGTCATTAGGTGACTCTATAGTCCGGCACACTGATGTCCCTCTCACCAGGTTGAATAAGGAACAAATTACAGTCAGCTGCCTGTCGGGTGCCAGGATCCGCCACATAGCATGCACTCAAGTCACTCCACAACAAGTACAAATATGACTCTGTCATTGTCCATGTTGGGTGAATGACTTGAGACGTACCTCCCTGTACTACATGAAAAGAGACATGGAAGAGCTCTCGGATCATGTGGCCCAGGCAGGTATGACCCTAGCCTTGGTAGCATCCTGCCTTCGCCCAGAATGATACCACAATATAAGGATAAAATGATTGACTTCAACAATTGGCTAAACATGGTGTCATTCAAAGGGGATCAGTATCTGTCTGCCTGAGATGACATGATTGACGAACCACGATGCTTTGCCAGAGATGGTCTGCACCTGTCACCCTGGGATTCAGGTTACTGGCTAAGGCTCTTGCCACCCTATAGTGCCTTTTTTAGGCAAACTTCAAGACAAAACCACCACCGTAACAGGTACAAGCATGCAAAATCTGAAGGTAATGCTACTCAATGCTAAGTCTAAACCTCAAAATGCACTCTCTCGAGGCACTCCTAAAAATGGAGAACATCGATATCTGTGCAATAACCGAGACCTGGTTCAAGTCTCCAGAGAGCATCCCTGCAATACCAGGCTACAACTCTTACCACACTTTCGGCCACCAAACCAGGACCGAAACACTAAAAGGTGGAGGACTGTCCATATTTACCAAGGATATTCACAGCACCAGGCTAGCTGCCCAACACAATGCGTATGAAATTCTCCAGGTGCAACTAACACTAGGTAAGACTGCAATCCAAATTGTAGCTTGCTACAGATCCCCACCATACCCCAAGATTCTCACTACACCTTTTTAAACATACTGGAAAATATTAAGATAGAACCAAACACCCTAATACTGGGTGATTTTAACTACCCTGCCATTAACTGGGAAAACTACTCATGTCCCAACACCTTTGCTTAGCGGTTCTTGGAATTCATAAATTCCAGCGCCCTGGATCAACTAATCCATAGTCCACCAGGGCTCCAATATCCTAGACCTGGTCATTACCAAGATGGCAAATCAATGCTCCATACCTATGGTCACCCCTCGTTAGTCAGGTCTGACCATAAGCTAATCACCCTTAACATCTACATCCCACCCCACCCCCAGTAAAGAAACCACCATAAAAACTTCTCCAAAGCCAACTTCATGCTACTCAAGTCAGAAGTGACAAACTTCATGACACCCATGCAGGCGGAACTGAAAGTTCAACTGCTGAATCCTACACTAAGGCACTGTCACGAGCACATCCACTCATGCATGAATCGTGCCATCCCAAATAGAACCAAAATGCTCTCATCCAAAAAGGAAGCCAATCTGGTGGTCCCCTGCCATAAACAAACTTTACAACAAAAGGAAGAAACTTTTGCAGAAAGAGGAAAATCCCAGGATGCAAAAACTCCCTTACTAGCCTCAGTAAGAAACTGAGATGCCTCATAAAATCCTCCAAAGCTAGTTATGAAAATAAAATTGCCAAAGATTCCAAAGACAACCACAAAGCATTCTATAACTATGTCAAGAATCTAAATGGCAATGCTCAGATCTGCTCTGAGCTAAAACAGAATGGCAATAAATATACTGATCCAAAGGATATTGCCAATATCCTGGCAGATCGATTCAGTGCCAACTTCACCCCCTAAATGGCCCATCTCAATACCGGAAGATTGCCAAATTCCAGTAATAATGGCCACACAGGTACAAAACGCACTCTCTAAAGCCAAGAATACAGCATCCATGGGACCAGATGACATCCCGGGCTGTGTACTACATGAACTACAATATGAACTGGCACCTCACCTAAGTGTCATGTTTAATCATAGCCTCACCTCAGGTTTCATGCCCACTGAGTGGCGCAGAGCTACAGTTATCCCAATCCACAAGGGGGGATCCACCTTGGATCCGGAAACTACTGTCCCATCAGTCTGACAAGCCTTATCTGCAAGGCCATGGAGCGTATTATCATGGAACTTATAAACAAAGACATTGGCAACCTTCAAACACTGGACCCTACCCAGTTTGGGTTTGTGAAGGGCCGATCTTGTCTCCTGAACCTGATTGACTTCTTTGAATCAGTCTCCAAAGCCATGGACAAGGGTAAGGTGGTCCACACAGCCTATCTAGACCTTACCAAGGCCTTTGACACCATCCCCCACTCTGGAATCATAGATAAACTTACTAAGTTGGGTATTAATCCCTATGTCACCCAATGGGTTGCTAAATGGCTTACTGATAGAACCCACACTGTAAAGTAGCCGACTCCAAATCCAGCTCCAGACAAGTGACAAGTGGAGCACCTCAGGGTTCAGTCCTGGGGCCGCTCTTGTTTGGCATCTACTTCTCTGAAGTACAGGTCAACACTAAGGGACTCTGGCTAACAAAGTTTGCAGATGACTGCAAACTGGGAGCCGATATTGAATCCCGAAGAGATGTGGATACTCTACAAAGGGGCCTTACAGAAACAGATGCTTGGTGCCAGAACCATGGGCTCAAGCTCAATGCCAAGAAATGTATTGTTATCCCTTTGGGAAAAAACATGTATCCATGAATTACCATATAGGTGGCAGTACACTAAACACAGAAAGTGTGATAAGAGACTTAGGGACACAGGTGGACAGTGGTCTCACCTTCGATAACCACATCGCCACAACAGTCAGGAAATCCTTCTATGTGGCACACCTCATCACGAAGGGCTTTTCATCCAGAAAAAGGAGGTCATTGTCCCACTGTACTCATCCCTCATTAGACCCATTATAGAATACAACGCCCCATTTGGTATGTACCTCTCAAGACATCTGCAACAACTGGAAAGGCCTCAGAAATACCTCACTAAAAGAATCACAGGCCTAAAGCAAATGCCCTCGCTGACCACCGTAAAAAACTCCAGCTATACTCTGTCGCATATCGTCTAATCAGAGGCGATCTCTGCTTAACATACAAGGCCATGTCAAACCCAGAGCTGTTGGACATGCTACACTTAAAGAAATCCCAATCCCTCAGAGCTACGCTCCAGGGATCTAAACCTTGTCATCACAATAAACAAAACATGCTGGAGGATAGGTTCTGACCCAGAGACTCCCAGTCTCTGGAATAGATGCCCATACATGTCAAGCAGAGTGCCTCTTTGGACCTCTTCAAGAGGAACCTTGACGTATGGATGGGAGAAAGGAAATTCACCCCAGGGATCACGTCAGTCGCCCTGCTAGACAGGGGTCCAGGAAAGTAAATAATGTGGGAAGAAATAGCCAGGGAATTGTTATGGCTAGGCTTGTATAGGCCCTAGGGCTGATAGCCTAGTACCAACCTATGAACCTATGAACCTAAAGAATAAAAGTCAAATAGAAGAAAAGTCAGTCCCAGTTGTGGTTGATCCAGGTTGGTAGGAATACTTGCTAGGCTAAATTGCCTGTAGCAAGCCCAGCCTAAGAAAAAATAAAAACATGTCACTATATTCAGTGACCACATTACCTGCCCGACCTAAATGTATACCCTTCCTGCTGGTGTCATTGATCTCTTAGTTGGAGCAAAAGAAGACAGCTTGGGAGCCTGAAGTAGATATTTTAGGTTACTGCATTACACCCAGTCCAGTCCAGTAAATGTTTTTTTTTTTCTGTCTTCCGAGTCCCCTTGGGACTAGTTTTTTTCAAGGCATAATTTGAGGTATAGTTCTTCCCACTGGAGGCTCTTGAGTCTTTTAAGGGAAATCTCCAGTCTGGAAAGTAGTAATCCATCTGATTAAGTTGCTCTCTTGTTGGTGGAGCTCTTTAGTGAAGTCAGTGTCTAGGGTGGAGGCTGTGAAAAAGTCCCTGAACTTCGAACTGTTGATGATTCTATACAATAAAATAGGGTTAGGGGGATACTTCATGTGCTGGGGCCACACCAGTTGTAGCCACAGGAAGAAAAACAATCAAATAAAAGAAAAATCAATCCCCGTTGTGGTTAATCTGTGTCAGTAGGAATACTTGCTAGGCTAATTGGCTAATTGGCTCCAACCACTATGGCACCAGGACATTAAGTCTACCCCTAGCCGTATTTTATTGTACAGAATGATTGACTGTTTAAACTTCAGGGAACATTTCACAGCCCCCACTCCAGACATTGCCTTTGTCAAATAGTCCCATCAACAAGAAAACAAATTACCAGATGAATTATTGCCTACCAGACTGGAAGCTTCCCTTTAACAGATTCAAGAGCCTCCAGTGGTAAGAACTGTACCTCAGCTTCTGCTTTTAAAAAAATGAGTTCCAAGGGGACTCAGAAAACAGGAAAAAAACCCTTTTCTAGGACTTGACTGGGTGCACTGCAATAATATAAAACATCCACTTCGAGCTCCCAGCTGTCTTCTTTTGCTCCAACTGAGAGATCAACAATACCAGGAAGGGTATAAATTTAGGTCATGCAGATAACGTGGTCACTGAATATAGTGACTTGATTTTACTTTTTTCTTGTGTTGAGCTTGTTATAGGCAATTTAGCCTAGAAGTATTTCTACTGATTCAGATCAACCACAACAGGGAATGACTTTTCTTCTATTTCATTGGACATTAAGTCTTCCCCAACCCTATTTTATTGTACAGTATGATCGACAGTTCAAACTTCAGGGAACTTTTCACAGCCCCCACCCTAGATATTTGAATTTGCTAAAGAGTCCCACTAACAAGAAAATGACTTATCAGACAATTTACTACTTTCCAGACTGGAAATTGCACTTTAAAAGGCTCAAGAGCCTCCAGTGGGCAGAAGTGTACCTCAACTTCTGCCCTGAGAAAAAAAATAGTCCCAAAGGGACTCAGAATACAGAAAAAACCATTTACTAGGACTGAACTGGATGTACTGCAATGATCTAAAGCATCCACGTTGGGCTCCAACCTTGTCTTCTTTTGCTTCAACTAAGAGACTACTAGCACTAAGGGTATACATTTAGGCCATGCAGGTAATGTGGTCAATGAATATAGTGACAAGATTTATTTTTTCTTAAAACAATAAAAGTGGTACAAGCTTTAAAACAGAGTGCTTCCTGAAGTAAGAGCTGTACACAGACAATACATATTTAATTATAGTAATGTCAGAGATGTGGGAAGAAGGGACCAGTGTATGAAAAATATTTAAAAGATGTATGAATGTTTCTTTTTTTTAAATAAATCTGCATTTGAACTGGATGGTTTTGACAGATTGCTTTAGATCATAACATATACATAACCAGTAAAAGAAAGATTAAGTTTGGGGATTAACAAACAAATAAAAATACAAACATATACCTTTCAAAGTGAATATTCCAACACTGAACATTGCCTGTGTGATTGCAGCTGCCCATTGTAACATAACTGTAGATTTCTGTGATATAAGAAGAAATGCATTCCAATGGTGGCTGTAGTAGCATGCAAATCTTAATAAATCAACATGGTTACTTTTCCTTGAAACATTTGTCTAATAGCTAGGTCTAGGCAAAAACAAGGAACCCAGACTAGTGAAGTACTTGCACTGTGGCAAAATATCGTGCTATGATTCATTGTTTCATAGACTGAACACACATCAAATGATTTGCATGACTCTGGTATCTGAATGCAACACTGCCAGAACCACTTCAAACTATGTGCAGATTATGTATATGGTCAGAATGTATGATGGCTGCTTCTTTTTCTAGTAGCCTCTATCTATTATGAGAAACAAATCCTTAAAATTCAAAGTATGGCCACAGTATGAAAACTACATGTGCAACTTTTACCCAGATTGCATCTTCAGTGCAGTTTTACCAGTTCTGAGGAGAGCAGGGACTTTTCATCTCTCATCCTGTGATACATTTCAGCAAAACTGATTATGTTTTGTATAACATCCCTGCCTATACATCCCTGGGATGTTTACCATTTGGAGCATGTAGCATGTCTGCCTGTATGCTACCCTGACAAACAGTAGTTTTACGGGTTCCCTATTATATGATCGAAGATGCATTCTTTCTAATGCGTCTTGAATGGACTTGAAAGCATGAAACGGCAAAATACCAAAATGGCATATAAGAGAATTCTTTCCCTGGAAAAGAAATTGCTTGGCCGCCTATGTTATTTTTCTGTTTTCTTCACTGTAGTGTGATCTCGGAGTTGGTATATTGAAGTAGGGGGGTGTTGGGGGGATAATGTTTTAAAGTTGTTTTTTTTTTTTCTTTTTTGGAACAGCAATTTTTTTTCCCTGGGGAAAAAAAACTGTTCTAAGTGTTCGGGATTGTAAGCTTTCGCTTACATGGGATCGATAAATCAGCATTCGCTTTCTTAAGCATTTGCTGATTTAATATAGACCCTCTGTATCCAGTTTCTGAATATGCCCAACATTATTTGTAGACCCTAATCTCTTTGGTCAGTAACAATGATCCTTTGTATGAAATATATGGTATTTACTTCATTTGACAGTTTATGGTTCTATGTTTCCACATCATTGCTACCCTGCATTATTCAAACATCTGATAAATATCAGAGAAGAAGATGAGGAATTGTAGAACTTTATTTTTTCCAGGCTTTGAAACACCTGGAATTAAAAAAAAAAAAAAAATAAACACACACAATTCTTCACAGATGATCGGCAGTGAAACAAGTCCCTCATAAACGGGTGTCAGTAAACTAATTTGCACTGCTTAAGTTATTATATTGTTGTTATTAATATTAAATAGTATGAAAAGGCAATGCTATTTTAGAGATCCATGATTGTCTATTTTCATATCTAATCCATAACTGCCTCCTTGTGTATAAATATGCTTCTGCTGTAGTGTTTATAATTTATCTATGCGCAGTATTCACCTATTTAACCTTTAAGTTATGTCTAGGTAACAGTATAGTCTCATTCATGTATATGATGTATATATGTTGTTGTTGTGTCTTTCGGCTTTTCCAGGTTAAGGGTCGCCACAGCGGAACTCCGGTCCGCTAATGATTGGCAGTAGATTTTTACGTGCCGAGTTGCTGGCCCTGATGCACAACCTTCAACGAAGGTATGCCCATTCACACATGTCACCACACAGAAGACACTCTAGCTGAGAATCGAACAGGACAACATCTTACTGTGAGGTGACAATGCTACCGCAGCACCACCATCGCAGTATATATATAAAACTATGAAATCTGCTAATGCATTTTTATTATTCTATGTGATACATGTATGACTCTCTTATGCAATAGTTTTATGTAAATGTTATTGCCTTCTGGCCTGGGTCAAGATCAAAAAGGGTCCTCATGACCAACCCATTTACATGGCTAACAATGTGAAATAAATAAATGAATACACACATAGATGTCATTTAATTTATCTAGATCCTACCTGAATGATTTAAAAAAGGACAAGCAGTTTAGGCATGATATATACATATAGCTAGATAGATACAGATAGATATTGATATAGATATATGGTTACAGTTAATTTGATCTAAAGTTCATTTGATCTAGAAACAAAATAGTGGCCCATTTGACTGAAAGTTCATTTGATCTAAATGACAAATGATGGAATTTGATTTGAAAGAAAAGTATGTTTGGCAGATTATTGCTAATCAGTAGTAGTTCCTTACTAATTCCTACTTTTAACTCTTATGTCCTTGTCTAGAAGTGTGTGTATTTGCAGCAGCCAGGATTAAGGGCATTGGGAGTATTATCTTTTCTCTGTTGTTGTGCAACTCTGGAGTTAGTATATTTAAGTTATAAAGTGAGGGGTGTGTGTGTTTGGGGGCTTAACCCCTCCTTGCAAAAGAAGAAAACAGAAGCTCTTGGAGATATTGTATGTGACATTACAGTTAAATGAGTTTCAATGGTTTGTGGTTTTGAATAAATGGGCCAACATTTTTTGTTTTACATCAAACCAACTTCGATCAAATGAACCATAATCTTATACACACACAAACACATATATATATGTGTATATCTATCTATCTATCTGTCTATATATATATATATATATATATATATATATATATATATATATATATATATAAATATATATATATATATATATATTTATGGTTCCCCTGCATTTTGTCAAATACCGTTTCTTCAACAAATGCAGGGGGGAGTGGTTTAATGTTCATGGTACTGATAGCCAAATGGTGGGAATGATGATGGTGTGTAATGTCGACATATGTAAATGAGGCTTGAGGGGTGAGCATGTTTGTGTGTGTGTGTGTGTGTGTGTGTGTGTGTGTGTGTGTGTGTGTGTGTGTGTGTGTGTGTGTGTGTGTGTGTGTCTGTGTGTGTGTGTGTGCGTGGTGTGTGGGATGTGTGTTGGTGTGTGTATGTAAGTTAGAACTAGGATTGGGAATGAGTGAAGGATAGGTGTTATATGTTTGTGTGTGAGTTTGTGTATTTTTGGGTCATGGTAAGTCTAGGGGATAGATATAGGTTCATAGGTAGGTACAAGGCTATCTGCCCGAAGGCACTTATAAGCCTAGCCAGAATGTGTTGGCTTTCGCCGCCTCCTTAGATTAGTTCCCTGTGCCTCTGTCCAGCAGAGCCACTGAAGTGATCCCTGGGGTAAACTTTCTGTTTCCCATCCACTCGTCAAGGTTTCTCTTGAAGAGTGCTAGTGAGGAGCTCTGCCTAATGTATACTGGAATCTTGTTCCAAAGCATGGGAAGTCTGTGGGACAGGAATCTATCCTTCCAGCACATCCTATTTATTGTTGTGGTGAAGTTTAGATCCCTAGAGCATGTGGCTCGAGGGTATAAGGTTTTCTTTAGGTGGAGCATGTCCATCAATTCTGGGTTGGATATGGCCTTATATGTCAGGCAGAGATCACCTCTGAGCAGGCGGTATGCAAACAAATACAGCTGGAGTTTCTTCAGTTGAGCTGCATAGGGCATCTGTTTGAGGCCAGTGATCCTCTTGGTGAGGTACTTCTGTGGTCTTTCCAGCTGTTGCAGGGGTCTTGTAAGGTACATCTCAAATGGGGCATTGTTCTCTATGATGGGTCTGATGAGTGATGAGTAGAGGGGCACAATGACCTCTTTTGGTCTGGATATAAACCCTTTTGTGATTAGGTGAGCCACATAGAAGGATTTTCTAACCACTTTGGCAATGTGATTATCAAAGGAGAGATTACTATCTACTTGGGTCCCCAGATCCCTTATTACAATTTCTGTATTTAGGGGACTACCACCTATGTGGTAGTTTGTAGGTACTTTGTTATTTCCAAAGGGAATAACTATGCACTTTTTGGCATTTAGCTTGAGGCCATGATTTTGACACCAGGTATCTGTCTCAGTGAGACCCTTTTGGAGGATGTCTGTGACAGCCGGTGAGTCAATTATAGCCCCAAGTTTGCTGTCATCTGTGAACTTGGTCAGCCATAGTCTTCCTGTGCTTGTCTGTACCGCTGAGAAGTATATACCGAACAGGAGGGGTCCTAGGAATGAGCCCTGGGGAACGCCACTTGTAACCCATTTAGAGTCAGACCTAGCTCCCACAACTCTCACCATGTGGGTTCTGTCTGTGAGCCAGTTGGCAACCCATCTTGTGACATAGGGGTTCAGGCTAGTGAGCCTGTCTATAATACCAGACTGGGGAATGGTGTTGAAGGCCTTTGCGAGGTCTAGGTAGGCTGTGTGCACCACCTTTCCCTCGTCTATAGCCTTGGTAACTGTCTCAAAGATGTCCACCAGGTTTAGGAGGCATGATCTGCCCTTAACAAAACCAAACTGGGTAGGGTCCAGTGTTTGGAGGTTCCCAATGTCTCTGTTAATGAGTTCCATGATAATGCGCTCCATAGCCTTGCAGACCAAGCTTGTCAGGCTTATAGGGCGATAGTTCCTTGGGTCTGTTATGGCTCCACCTTTGTGGAGTGAAATAACTGTTGCTGTGCACCACTCTATGGGTATGTAGCCTGTAGAGAGGCTGAGTTTGAACAGTGTGTTTAGATGAGGGGTTACTTCGTCTTTGAGCTCGTGTAGGATGCAGCCTGGGACACTGTCCAGTCCCATTGATGCTGTGTTTTTGGCTTTGGAGAGGGCTGTTTTAAACTGAGTGTCTGTGATTTCAGGGGCTCTACATTCTTCCGGTATGGTTATGGGCCCTTTTGGGGGTGAGACAGGGGTGAAGTTTGCACTGAACCCGTCTGCCAGGATGTTGGTAATATTGGTTGGTTTAGTGTATTTTGTGCCATTCGGCACAAACTCAGAGCAGATCTAAGCATCGCCACTTAGATTCTTGACATAGCTAAAGAATGCCTTGTGGTTATCTTTGGAGTCCTTGGCAAGTTTTCTTTCAAAGCTTGCCTTGGACGATTTTATAGGTTAATAGATTAGTACTAGGCTAACTGCCCTTGCAAGCCATTTTAAACCTATCCAATTATCCCTTGTGAGACTCAAACCCTGCACCTTGTGTTTGTAAGGAAAACACCTTAACCATTAGGCCACCCTCCCAACCCCATGAGGGATCATAGTTTCTTGCTGATAACTGATCAGGATGTCTTCCCTTCTTGGGATTTTACTCTTTTCTTTACTAGTTTCCTGCTTCTATTGGATAGCTTGTTTATGGCAGGGGTCCACCAGACTGTTTTCCTTTTCTTGGAGGAGTGAGTCTTGGTTTTGCTTGGGATAGCATGATCCATGCATTCTTGTAGGTGCCCATAGAGTGCATTAGTAAAAGATTTTTCAGCTTGGACAGCATTATCCTTTAGCATGGTGGCTTTGAAACTTTCCACCTCCGTCTTAAGTAATGTGAAGTTTGCTTTTTAAAAGTTTTTCATGGTGATTTCCTTGTCTGGGGGTGGGGGCGGAATGTGGATATCCAAAGTTATTTGTTTATGGTCAGATCTAACCAGTAAGGGGTTGACCTCTGGTGTGGAACACCGGTCACCCAGGTTGGTGATAACCAGGTCCAATATGTTGTCACCTCTGGTGGGAGTGTTGACCAGTTGTTCCAGGGTGTTTGACTTTATAAATTCTAGGAAATGTTGGGCAAGGGAGTTAGTTCTTCAGTAGTTCTCCCAGTTAATGTTTGGGGAGTTGAAATCACCCAATATTAGGGTGTTTGGTAGGACCTTTATGTTACCCAGTGTTTTCAGAAATGTGGAATTGGGGTCCTGGGACATGGTGGGTGATCTGTAGCAAGCTACAATTTGAATTGCAGTTTTGCCCATTGTTAGTTGCACGTGGATAATCTCTGAAGCATCGTGCTGTGCCACTAACCTGGAGGTGTGGGTATCCTTGATGAATATAGATACTCCCCCGCATTTTGTATTTCGGTCCAGGTTCTGTGGCTAAAATGTATGGTATGAGTTGTAGCCTGGTAGTGCTGGGGTGCTCTCTGGAGCCTTAAATCAGGTTTCTGTTACAGCACATATATCAAGTTTCTCCATACTGAGGAGTGCCTCGAATGCATGCATTTTGAGGTTTAGACTTCTGGCACTGAGTAGTATTACCCTCAGATTTTTGTTACTTGTGCTATTTACGGCGGTGGGGTTGTCTTTTGAGCCTTGCCTAAAAAAAGGCACTATGGGGGTGGCAAGAGCCTTGGCCAGTATTCAAAAGCCTAAGGGTGACAGGTTTCAAGCTGTCTCTAGTGAAGCAGAGTGGCTTGTCGAGCATGTCATCCCAGGCAGACAGAAACTGGATCCCCTTTGAATGACACCAGAAACTTAGCCAACTGTTAAAATTGATAATTTTTTCTTTATATCGTGGTATCATTCTTGGTGAGGGCAGGATGCTACTCAGGTTCAGGGTCATACCGGCCTGGGCTACGTGATCAGAGAGCTCTTCCATGTCTCTTTTCATGTAGTCCAGGGAGGTATGGCTCAGGTCATGCACACCAACATGGACAATGACAGAGTTGTATTTGTACTTGTTCTGGAGTGACCTGAGTGCTTGTGTTATGTGGCGGATCCTGGCACCCGACAGGCAGCTAACAGTAACCTTCTACTTATTCAGCTTAGTGAGTGGGACGTCAGTGTGCCTGACTACAGAGTCACCTATTACTAGTATGTTAGCTATGTTATTTTGCCTTGAGGGCTGTGATTGCGTGGCACACTGGTTTTGTGAAGTATGTGTTTCATGGTTTGTGTTGGGGGTGGAGGTTGCCTGCATGTCTGCTTTGGAGGGCACTGTTGCTTTTGCAGATTTTTATTTAGAGCCTCCGAGTATGTTTTTGTGTATTTATATGTGTTTTTTGCCAGTGCTGGTTTAATAGGTCTATGTGATACTGGTGGTGTGATGCCAGTATTTTCCTTCTCCTCTTGACTGTCTGATCCAGTCTTGGGTTAAGAGAGTTTAGCCTCCAGTCTGGCTGTATAATTGCATCTCTCGCATGTATTAGTGTTGGGTGGTAGGAGGAGAGGGTTGTCTGTGTACATGAGGCAGTTTGTAACATTGCCTCAAAATGCCCAGATTCACCAGTTGGACTGGAGAGTACACCTGCAACTGCCCTTTGGACATTCCTGGACAGGTACAGTAAACTGTTTGACTGAATGGCTGGTAAGGTCGAATAGAGAGCCTTGTCCTTCTGTAGCGCTAGAGTTTATAAGTGCTTGCTATGAGTTTTCAGCAAGTGCCAGGCTGAGAAATGAATGGCTTGAGTGCTTAAGTTGAACGTTTGTCTAGTTCCAAGTGAAAAATTGAAGGGGAGACTTTGTGGAGCCGGGAATAGTTATACCCTAACTAACCGGCACTGCCCGACGCTCAAAACCAGGCAAATGTGTTTTTTATAGAAGGGAAATGAAAGAGATAGAAATTAGCCCAAAATGGCCAATAAACTACTACTTTCTGTTCTAAAACCACTCCTCCGGGGACAGATAGGCTGCTCAAAGCTCCCCTCTCTTACAGGTGAACAGAGAAACTTCCTCCTATTCAAGTAAGGAATGGGAAAACACAGAGATTTTTAACACAGCCCTGACTCAGCACTAACCTGAAAACTGTACTATACTAGCTTAGAAAGATGGGAAACAAGTAAATATATATTTTTTCAGAAAATAAAGCAGATACATTTAAACAATCAATTTAAATGCCCATAAAAAGATGCGTATTGTTATATATCTCAGTTCAGAGTTGTAGTCAATGCCCCTAGTAATAAAGTAGGAAGAAACACAAATACAGAAAAAGCACATGAATAAAGTGCAAATGTTATATATATATATATATATATATATATATATATATATATATATATATATATATATAACATAATAGAAAACAAACAATCTGATTTAAACAAGTTACCCAATTAACCAGAAAAAAAAAAACTAAAAACTGAGCCCTGTTCCAGCAGTCTTCAATCAGACAAGTTCTAACTGTACACTCCCACTACTAGGGTGCAGGGGAACCTTCTCCAAAAAATATGGCATGGATCAGTGCTCAAGTTATACAAACAAAGCTAGATACAGCAGGCCTGAATCTGGTCCTATGCTACAGCAACAAGGTGCACCAATTTCAGAAAGAAACAGTTCGAATAAGCAGGCACAATAAGCCTGTGACCAGAAATTCCCAGCTCAGAAGGGCAGAATCCAGCATCTCCTCCCACAAGAGTGCAGACCACAAACCTTCTTAATGTAAAATTACTGGCCTGAAGCCCAAGTGCTTAAACCTGAACTAATACACTTTTAGAATAGCAGACACTGAGCTTTCAATTAGCAATTCCCAGCTTAGAAGGATGTAAGCAACCTGTCCTTCCACAACAGTGCAGACCACAAACCTTCTTAATGTAAAACAACTGGTAGGAAGGGCTTAAACCAAAAGACTTAAAATAGCAGTTACAATAATGTTGTTTGTATGGTTTGTGACTGTCTGTGTATCCAAGTGTATCTTTGTAATGGTAGTGTTACGGGAAGGTTTTTAAGAAGATAAGGTTTTTTCACACTGAACTAATCAAAGGAAGGACACTGAGCAAACTTGGAGCTATAATATATAACACTAAGTATCCAGTTTTTTGTTTATTTTGTTATTTATTTCTTTGTTATTTATAGCACTTTGTGTACTGTACATTTTTCTAGCTAGTTTCACTGTGTGTGAGGTATTAACTGGAAATTGTCCACTTTTATTAAGCATCTGTTGGGTTGTTTGTTTCTGATAACTTGTTGCAGTTAAACTCTTTTTTCTAGAGGCTCCCTTAGCTGTTTAAAACTTTCATTTAAAGGCTCACTGCTGCTTTTCAGTTGTGAGAAACATGTCTGCAGTTTGTTTCTAAGTAGTGGGGATATTTGTAGCATTTCCATATTCAGGGTCGTATTTGGGCCTAGTGTTTGTGGAGGCTGTGTGTCTGAGCACATATTCAGGGACATCTTGGTTTAGCCAAAGCAACCAGGCATTTCAGTGAGAGAGAATTGTTTGAGGTCATTGGTTGACTGACTTCACCTGGACTACAGCTTAGACTAAGCACCTCATTGGTTCTTTTGAGATTTCTTTCTTAAAAGCTGTCTCAGGTTTCAACTTTCTGTTACCTAAGAAGTTCAGTTGTGAGTGTTCTGCCATTTCACACTGAGCTAATTGAAGGAAGGACACTGAGCAAACTCGGAGCTATAATATATAACATTAAGTATCCTGTTTTTCTTTATTTTGTTCTTTATTTCTTTATTATTTATAGCACTTTGTGTACTGTGTATTTTTCTAGCTAGTTTCACTGTGTGTGAGGTATTAACTTAAAATTGTCCACTTTTATTAAGCATCTGTTGGGTTGTTTGTTTCTGATAACTTGTTGCAGTTAAACTCTTTTTTTAGAGGCTCCCTTAGCTGTTTAAAACTTTCATTTAAAGGCTCACTGCTGCTTTTCATCTGTGAGAAACATTTCTGCCCTTTGTTTCTAAGTAGTGGGGATATTTGTAGCATTTCCATATTTAGGCTTGTATTTGGGCCTAGTGTTTGTGGAGGCTGTGTGTCTGAGCACATATTCAGGGACATCCAGGTTTAGCCAAAGCCATCAGGCATTTCAGTGAGAGAGAATTGTTTGAGGTCACTGGCTGACTGAGGACACCTGGACTACAGCTTAGACTAAGCACCTCATTGGTTCTTTTGAGATTTCTTTCTTAAAAGCTGTCTCAGGTTTCAACTTTCTGTTACCTAAGAAGTTCAGTTGTGAGTGTGCTGCCATTTCACACTGAACTAATCGAAGGAAGGACACTGAGCAAACTCGGAGCTATAATATATAACATTAAGTATCCTGTTTTTTGTTTATTTTGTTCTTTATTTCTTTGTTATTTATAGCACTTTGTGTACTGTATATTATTCTAGCTAGTTTCACTGTGTTTGAGGTACTAACTGGAAATTGTCCACTTTTATTAAGCATCTTTTGAGTTGTTTGTTTCTGATAACTTGTTGCAGTTAAACTCTTTTTTCTAGAGGCTCCTTTAGCTGTTTAAAACTTTCATTTAAAGGCTCACTGCTGCTTTTCAGCTGTGAGAAACATTTCTGCAGTTTGTTTCTAAGTAGTGGGGATATTTGTAGCATTTCCATATTCAGGCTTGTATTTGGGCCTAGTGTTTGTGGAGGCTGTGTGTCTGAGCACATATTCAGGGGCATCTTGGTTTAGCCAAAGCCATCAGGCATTTCAGTGAGAGAGAATTGTTTGAGGTCATTGGCTGACTGAGGTCACCTGGACTACAGCTTAGACTAAGCACCTCATTGGTTCTTTTGAGATTTCTTTCTTAAAAGCTGTCTCAGGTTTCAACTTTCCTTTACCTAAGAAGTTCAGTTGTGAGTGTTCTGCCATTTCACACTGAGCTAATCAAAGGAAGGACACTGAGCAAACTCGGAGCTATAATATATAACATTAAGTATCTTGTTTTTTGTTTATTTTGTTCTTTATTTCTTTGTTATTTATAGCACTTTGTGTACTGTGTATTTTTCTAGCTAGTTTCACTGTGTGTGAGGTATTAACTGGGAATTGTCCACTTTTATTAAGCATCTGTTGGGTTGTTTGTTTCTGATAACTTGTTGCAGTTAAACTCTTTTTCTAGAGGCTCCTTTAGCTGTTTAAAACTTTCATTTAAAGGCTCACTGCTGCTTTTCAGCTGTGAGAAACATTTCTGCAGTTTGTTTCTAATTAGTGGGGATTTTTGTAGCATTTCCATATTCAGGATTATATTTGGGCCTAGTGTTTGTGGAGGCTGTGTGTCTGAGCACATATTCAGGGACATCTTGGTTTAGCCAAAGCCATCCGGCATTTCAGTGAGAGAGAATTGTTTGAGGTCATTGGCTGACTGAGGTCACCTGGACTTCAGCTTAGACATACACCTCATTGGTTCTTTTGAGATTTCTTTCTTAAAAGCTGTCTCAGGTTTCAACTTTCTGTTACCTTAGAAGTTCAGTTGTGAGTGTCCTGCCATTTCACACTGAGCTAATTGAAGGAAAGACACTGAGCAAACTCTGAGCTATAATATATAACATTAAGTATCTTGTTTTTTGTTTATTTTGTTCTTTATTTCTTTGTTATTTATAGCACTTTGTGTACTGTGTATTTTTCTAGCTAGTTTCACTGTGTGTGAGGTATTAACTGGAAATTGTCCACTTTTATTAAGCATCTGTTGGGTTGTTTGTTTCTGATAACTTGTTGCAGTTAAACTCTTTTTTCTAGAGGCTCTTTTAGCTGTTTAAAACTTCCATTTAAAGGCTCACTGCTGCTTTTCAGCTGTGAGAAACATTTCTGCAGTTTGTTTCTAAGTAGTGGGGATATTTGTAGCATTTCCATATTCAGGCTTGGATTTGGGCCTAGTGTCTGTGGAGGCTGTGTGTCTGAGCACATATTCAGAGACATCTTGGTTTAGCCAAAGCCATCAGGTATTTCAGTGAGAGAGAATTGTTTGAGGTCATTGACTGACTGAGGTCACCTGGACTACAGCTTAGACTAAGCACCTCATAGGTTGTTTTGAGATTTCTATCTTAAAAGCTGTCTCAGGTTTCAACTTTCTGTTACCTAAGAAGTTCAGTTGTGAGTGTTCTACTATTTCACACTGAGCTAATCGAAGGAAGGACACTGAGCAAACTCGGAGCTATAATATATAACATTAAGTATCCTGTTTTTGTTTATTTTGTTCTTTATTTCTTTGTTACTTCTAGCACTTTGTGTACTGTGTATTTTTCTAGCTAGTTTCACTGTGTGTGAGGTATTAACTGGAAATTGTCCACTTTTATTAAGCATCTGTTGGGTTGTTTGTTTCTGATAACTTGTTGCAGTTAAACTTTTTTCTAGAGGCTCCTTTAGCTGTTTAAAACTTTCATTTAAATGCTCACTGCTCCTTTTCAGCTATGAGAAACATTTCTGCAGTTTGTTTCTAAGTAGTGGGGACATTTGTAGCATTTCTATATTCAGGCTTGTATTTGGGCCTAGTGTTTGTGGAGGCTGTGTGTCTGAGCACATATTCAGGGACATCTTGGTTTAGCCAAAGCCATCAGGCATTTCAGTGAGAGAGAATTGTTTGAGGTCATTGGCTGACTGAGGTCACCTGGACTACAGTTTAGACTAAGCACCTCATAGGTTGTTTTGAGATTTCTTTCTTAAAAGCTGTCTCAGGTTTCAACTTTCTGTTACCTAAGAAGTTCAGTTGTGAGTGTTCTGCCATTTCACACTGAGCTAATCGAAGGAAGGACACTGACCAAACTCGGAGCTATAATATATAAAATTAAGTGTCCTGTTTTTTTATTTTGTTCTTTATTTCTTTGTTATTTGTAGCTCTTTGTATACTGTGTATTTTTCTAGCTAGTTTCACTGTGTGTGAGGTATTAACTGGAAATTGTCCACTTTTATTAAGCATCTGTTGGGTTGTTTGTTTCTGATAACTTGTTGCAGTTAAACTTTTTTTTTCTAGAGGCTCCTTTAGCTGTTTAAAACTTTCATTTAAATGCTTACTGCTCCTTTTCAGCTATGAGAAACATTTCTGCAGTTTGTTTCTAAGTAGTGGGGAGATCTGTAGCATTTCTATATTCAGGCTTGTATTTGGGCCTAGTGTTTGTGGAGGCTGTGTGTCTGAGCACATATTCAGGGACATCTTGGTTTAGCCAAAGCCATCAGGCATTTCAGTGAGAGAGAATTGTTTGAGGTCATTGGCTGACTGAGGTCACCTGGACTACAGTTTAGACTAAGCACCTCATTGGTTCTTTTGAGATTTCTTTCTTAAAAGCTGAATCAGGTTTCAACTTTCTGTTACCTAAGAAGTTCAGTTGTGAGTGTTCTGCCATTTCACACTGAGCTAATCAAAGGAAGGACACTGAGCAAACTCGGAGCTATAATATATAACATTAAGTATCCTGTTTTTTGTTTATTTTGTTCTTTATTTCTTTGTTATTTATAGCACTTTGTGTACTGTGTATTTTTCTAGTTAGTTTCACTGCGTGTGAGGTATTAACTGGAAATTGTCCACTTTTATTAAGCATCTGTTGGGTTGTTTGTTTCTGATAACTTGTTGCAGTTACACTCTTTTTTCTAGAGGCTCCTTTAGCTGTTTAAAACTTTCATTTAAATGCTCACTGCTGCTTTTCAGCTGTGAGAAACATTTCTGCAGTTTGTTTTCCACCCTCCCTCCCTGTTGGTATAGTGTTTTTATTGTTGGTGGCTTTGCAGTTGCCCGCCCCTAGTGCAAATTTGATCTGGGACCCTCCTCCCAATCTAGTGTCATTACGTCATTCTACCCAGTACAGGGAGAACATTTGAGAAGGTCAATCCGCTTAGTTTCTGCTACTCCTTTCTCTCTTTCCACTAAAAAAAAAAAAAAAAAAAAAAAAAAAAAAAAAACTTTTTCTAAGCTTGTTTCCTGCCTTTCCTGTGGGTAGTCTAGCCTGGATCTAGATTTGCTGTGTCCAGGACTATTTGTAGGCTTCTAGGGCCCAAGCCTTTCTGTGTTGGAGGGAAGCCTTCTAGCTTAATTTTGTTTCTTAGAACTAGCCAGTTTTTTGTTTCAGCACTTGTTCAGAACTTATTGTAAACACTAAATAAGCTACAAATTACTAGAGCACTCAACTTTCCTCACTGTCTAGAGGAAAACAGTTTCTAGCACTTAACAAATAAGCACCTATCCAGGCATGTCTAAGGGTCAGCCCCCGGTGTTTTCTCCTGTCTACCTGATGAATCTGGGCATCTTGGGGCAATGCAGTAATTGCCTCATGCACACAGACAACCCTCTCCTCCTACCACACAACACTACAACCTGTGAGAGATGCACTTTTATAGCCAAACTGGAAGCAAAGCTCTCTTCACCCAAGACTGGACTAGACAGTCAAGAGGAGATGGTAAACACTTGCACCACACCACACTCAACACATAGTCCCTCAAAACCTACACCACCAAAACACACACATAGAAACACAAAACACACACCTACATTAATGGAGGCTCTCAGTAAAAACCTGCCCAAGCAACAGGGACCTCCAAAGCAGAAACACAAGCAACCTCCACCCCCCAGCACAACCCAAATGACACATAGCCCACAAACTCAGTGTGCCACTCAACCACAGCCCATAAGGCATAACAATGTACCCAACACTCTAGTCATAGGTGACTCTATAGTCAGGCACACTGATGTTCCACTCACCAGGCTAAACAAGAAGAAAGTTACTGTCAGCTGCCTGTCGGGTGCCAGGGTCCGCCACATAATGCATGCACTCAGGCCACTCCACAACAAGTACAAATATGACTCTGTCATTGTCCATGTTGGTGTGAATGACCTGAGATGTACCTCCTTGGACTACATGAAAAGGGACATGCAGGAGCTGTCTGATCTTGTAGCCCAGGCAGGTATGACCCTAGCCCTGAGAAGCATCCTGCCATCACCCAGAATTATACCACAGTACAAGGACAAAATGATTGACTTCAACAATTGGCTAAGCTTCTGGTATCATTCTAAGGGGATCCAGTATCTGTCTGCCTGGGATGACATGATTGACAAGCCACAATGCTTTGCCAGAGATGGTCTGCACCTGTCACCCCTGGGATTCCGGATACTGGCTAAGGCTCTAGCCAACCTTATAGTGCCTTTTTTAGGCAAGGTTCAAATGCCAAATTCACCACCCTAACAGGTGCAGGCAAGAAGAATCTGAGGGTATTGCTACTCAATGCTAGAAGTCTAAACCTCAAAATGCACTCTCTCGAGGCACTCCTTAAAATGGAGAACATCGACATCTGGGCAGTGACATAGACCTGGTTCAAGGCTCCAGAGAGTACCCCTGCATTACCAGGCTATAATTCATACCACACCTTTCGGCCACCTAACCTGGACCGAAACACTAAAGGCGGAGGCGTGTCCATATTCATTAAGGATATCCACACCTCCAGGCTAGTTGCTCAGCATAATGCATCCGAGATTATCCAAGTGCAACTAACTCTGGGCAAGACCGCAATCCAAATTGTAGCTTGCTACAGATCCTCCACCATGCCCCAGGATTCCCACTCCTCATTTCTTAATACACTGGAAAATATTACGGTGCAACCTAACACCCTAATAATAGGCGATTTCAACTACCCTACCATTAACTGGGAAAAGTACTCATGTACCAACTCTTGTGCTCAACATTTTCTGGAATTCATAAATTCCAATGCCATGGATCAACTTATCCACACCCCCACAAGGGGCAGCAATATCCTAGACCTGGTTATTACCAACATGGGCAACCGGTGCTCCACACCAGAGGTCAATTCCTCGTTGGTCAGATCTGACCATAAGCTAATCACCCTAGACATCCACATCCCTCCCCCACCCCCCATTAGGAAAACCACAGTAAAAAATTTCTCCAAAGCCAACTTCACGCTTCTTAAGACAGAAGTGGCAAACTTCATGACACCCATGCTGACGGACAATAGAGGTATGACTGCTGAATCCTACACAAATGCCCTTTATAAGCACTTACATGAGTGCATGGATTGTGCAATCTCTAACAGAACCAAGATGCTATCCTCCAAAAAAAGGAAGCCAATCTGGTGGTCCCCTGCCATAAACAAACTCTACAACAGAAGAATGAAACTGTTGCAAAAAGAGTAAAATCCCATGATTGGAGAAACTCCCTGGTCAGCTTCAGTAAGAAGCTGAGATCCCTCATAAAATCCTCCAAAGCTAGTTATGAAAACAAAATCGCCACTGACTAAAGACAACCACAAAGCATTTTATAGCTATGTCAAGAATCTCAATGGCAGCACTCAGATCTGCTCTGAGTTACAGCACAATGGCACTAAATATACAGAACCAACGGATATTGCCAACATCCTGGCAGATAGGTTCAGTGCTAATTTTACCCCTCTGTCATCCCCTAAAGGGCCCATCTCTATACCAGAAGAATGCAAAGTTCCTGTAATCACGGCTGCACAGGTAAAAAACACACTATCCAAAGCCAAGAACACAGCATCCATGGGACCTGACGACATCCCAGGCTGTGTTCTACATGAACTGCAGAACGAACTGGCACCCCACCTAAGTACCATGTTCAATCATAGCCTCACCTCAGGCTATATGGCCACTAAATGATGCACAGCGACAGTTATCCCACTCCACAGAGGGGGAGCCACCACAGACCCTGGAAACTACCGCTCCATTAGCCTAACAAGCCTGGTCTGCAAGGCTATGGAGCGTATCATCATGGAACTTATAAACAATGACATTGGTAATCTCCAAACTCAGGACCCCAACCCAGTTCGGGTTTGTAAAAGGCAGATCATGTTTCCTAAACCTGATGGACTTCTTTGAAGCAGTCACCAAAGCCGTAGATGAGGGTAAGGTGGTTCACACAGCCTATCTAGATCTCGCCAAGGCTTTTGACACCATCCCCACTCTGGAATTATAGATAAACTCACTAAACTAGGTATAAATCCCTATGTCACAAGATGGGTTGCCAACTGGCTCACTGTCACTGACAGAACCCACACTGTGAAAGTAGCAGACTCCAAATACAACCTCAGACCAGTGACAAGTGGAGTACCACAGGGTTCAGTCCTGGGTCCTCTCCTGTTTGGTATCTACTTCTCTGAAGTACAGGCCAACACAGAAGATCTTTTGGCTATGAAGTTACAGATGACAGCAAACTAGGAGCCATAATCAAAACTCCAAAATATGTGGACATCCTACAAAAGGGCCTTGCTGAGACAGATGCCTAGTGTCAAAGCCATCGCCTCAAGCTCGATGCCAAAAAGTGCACTGTCATTCCTTTTGGTAAAAACTCAGTACCCATGAGCTACCACATAGGTGGTAGTCTACTTAACACCGAAAGTGTGATAAGAGACCTTGGGACACAGGTGGATAGTAGTCTCTCCTTTGATAATCACATTGCCACAGTAGTCAGGAAATCCTTCTATGTGGCACACCTCATCACAAAAGGTTTCTCATCCAGGAAAAAAAGAGGTCATTGTTCCCCTCTACTCGTCACTCATTAGACCCATTATAGAGTACAATGCCCCTTTTGGTATGTACCTCACAAGACATCTACAACAACTGGAAAGGCCACAGAAATACCTCACAAAGAGGATGCCCTATGCAGACCATCTCAAAAAACTGCAGCTTTACTCCATTGCATATCGCCTACTCAGACGCGATCTCTGCCTAACACACAAAGCTATGTCAAACCCAGAGCTTTTAGACATGCTCCACTTAAAGAAATCCCAATCCCTATGAGCTACATGCTCTAGGGACCTAAACCTCGCCACCACAATAAACAGAACATGCTGGAGGGATAGATTCCTGTCCCAGAGACTTCCCATACTCTGGAACAAACTACCTATCTATATCAAACAAAGCTCCTCATTAGCACTGTTCAAGAAAAATCTTGATGATTGGATGGGAGATAGGAAATTCACCCCAGGGATCACTTCTGTGGCTCTGCTCGACAGTGGCACAGGAAAATAATTTTCTTGGGTGGCAAAAGCCAGGGTACCTTTGGCTAGGCTTATATAGGCCCTAGGGCCAATAGCCTAGTACCTACCTATGAACCTATAGGGTTGAGGTAAGGGGCTTAATTAGGGTTAGGGCTAGTGCCCATTAACAGGGTGGTACAGGGGGGTGGAGACACCTTGCTCTCTTTAGTAATGGGTGCCAACCCTAATTCTAACACTGCCCTTTCCCTTAACCCTAACCCTACACCCTACTTTCATAAAAAACCTTCCTGTAACAGTGCCACTATTCAGATGAATTTGAAGGTAGTGTTCTGGGGTTTAGTGTTAATATTAGGAGAGGAAATAGTTTTTCTTTCATGATATTATTTAATTTGGTATTTTTCCTTTTCAATATTGTGTATGTTCTGACTTATTTGTCTGTGTTTTCATTTCTTCATTAAATTAGCCTGATCATACAAAATAGAACCATGCATATAAACATATGTATATATATATATATATATATATATATATATATATATATATATATATATATATATATATAGTTAGATAGATAGATAGATTCTGCAGCGCTTTCTGTATGCTAACAGAAAGCACTGTGGTTTGTACTAGTACAACCAGCTCACGTTTGAGTAATGGTAGATTGTAATGAAATATATAACAGCACCAGTAAGGAATACTGTAGTCTGCCTCTTAAATCCTGTCTGCTTGTGACTATATTCGGTACAACTCACTGTCACCCTGCAGGGAACTTTAAACTTTTCATCATACTAAAACTGGTTGTGAAATGCTATACATTTTATAATGCCTGGGAAGGATAAATTCTTACCTAAGTTTTAAAATGCTTTCTGAAAGGTTCCTGCATATTTCTGTGAAATTTATCTGCAGCAGCAACAGCTCTACGGACAGAGTGACTGTGCTCAAAAAGAAAAAATAAATAAACAGAATATTTATGATCTGTTTTTTAGCTTTTGCATAGAAAGGTCAGGGCTTCATTACAGTGAGATGACTAGCTGTCCTTGATCAAGCAATTACGGAGAGATGAGAACAGACAGATATGAAATAAACATAAATACAAGGAATTCTTGCACCTAATATAGAAAGCTTAAAGGAATGTGTAAGCACAAAACTGACTTTCCTATTAAGGAAACAGAATAACTCAAATCTTTATTTTGCCATTAAATGACCTGTCAGTAAAGAGAATAATCAAAATTAGCATCATAATCATGTTTTGAAAAGTGATTTAATGAAAATTTATTGAAGTTGGTTTTCTTTATCATGCTGTTCTATCTCTTTGGCTGTTAGCCTGTCCCTCTGTCAGTCATGTGGCAGCCTTTCTATCCATAATTTTGTTCTTCCCCTTTCCTTTCCTTTGTCTCCTTTAAGTTTTCTCTACTTGTCTTTGTTTCTTTATGCTATTTGTATATGTGAATGCCTGGTTCTGACACCTTGTAAATAATCACAAAATTATTGTGCTCAAATTTATCCTCACATTGGGTGTAGTAAATGCTATAAGAAGCATGAGAAAAGCTGCTTAATTTCCTGTATCAATAGCAGTATAGGCATGCATTACAGGCCCTAGAAATCTGAATAATTGCTTATTATTTGGGTAAAAAAACTCATGAATGCTATTTGATGACCATTGTGACTGCTTTCGGTAAAGCTCTTCTTTAGTGGTACAAGGCATTATTCCCAGCACTAGTAACAACACATAATAGCTTACTTTTGGCTGCGACTACTGTAAGCGCCGAGTCTAACTCTAGCTAAGGAAAGGATACAAACATATGAAGAAAAGCATAAGAAAAACTTATATATTAAACATCAATTGCATTGCCTTTGTTTAATATGTAAAATAAGAGATAATGCTGTATAAGAACCAGAATTCAACACTGAAATGGTGTCTCTTTAATTCTAAATTGGATATAAGAACTAAAAGGAATGTAAAAGGCATACACATAAGGAAAATAAACTAAGCAGAAAAGATTATACAGATCTACAATGCTAGTTTCATAGATAATAGTAAGGATCAAATGCATGCACTGCCAGTAGACAGATCAATTAACAATGAAGTCTTAGGTTAGAGTTGGAAGATTATGATACTGCATTATGCAGGTGCTGGATTACTTAAGAAAGTACAGAGAAAGTAGTAGTGGGAGACAAGTGACTGATTTTGACCAATAGAGGACATGATACATGGTGGAGCAATTTTTGGAAGAACAGGAGAAGAAAGACAAAGGTGATGAGTAGCTTGTGAAGAGCTTATTTCATTAGAAATGGAGGACATGAAATGATAGTCCTGATGTATTGTTACAGTACATAGACGATTAGATATCTGAGGCAGCATTGACATTAGACTTAAAAACAAAAGCAGGTGGTTGACAGAATAGATAAGGGTCACAATAATGGTGAATCTCAGTGTTCCATCACTAACCAACAGATTCCCACTGAAAACACTACTGGATGGAGTTTGAGACAACCATCATAATGATGGTGAATCTCAGTGTTTCATCGGTAATCAACAGATTCCCACTGAAAACAGTAGCAGATGGAGTGAGAGAGGATCAGAACTGCACAGGATGTTGAACTCATTCAGAAGGACTACATACCAAGAAATACAGGTAATATCCCTAACATTACCCAAAGAAATCTGAGATACAATAGGAGGAAATAATCTTAAAGGTATTTCTGTTCATATCACTACAAGATTCATAGTCCCTAATGCAAGGATTTGCGGGGCAGTAAGTGTGAAGGCATGCTACTGTAGGATAGAATGAATCAATCTGTTAAGAAGCACTGTCAAAAAAGTACAGGTCAATGGAAAGAAACGAGCACAGCGGAGGAGCAGTATGCAAGCATGGAGAAAAGAGAGGACAATGAAGAAGATGAAACTGTGGCAGATGAAGAGAAGCCAGAATCACTACATATATTAACTGAACCAGTCTGCTGTTGCTGTTGTTGTGGCATTTTTTTTTCTAATACCCCAGCTGGTGTTTTAGGTTCAAACAGTATTACATCCATAGGAGGGGCTGCTGATAGAATGAAATAATACAACTAATGACTATCATCTCATCCTGAGTGGAAGGTGTCAGTTTCTTCAAAATAACTATGCCCCTCGGTGTAGTATGCAAGGCTCTGTTGCTATTCATAGGTTCATAGGTTCATAGGTTCATACTAGGCTATCTGCCCGAGGGCATTTACAAGCCTAGCCCATCATTTTGTGGCTTATGCCACCCCTTTAGTATGGGGAACTATACCCATTATTTTGCTGTGCCTCTGTCGAGCAGTGACACTGAGGTAATCCCTGGGGTATATCTGCGATCTCCCATCCATTGGTCAAGATTTCTCTTGAACAAGGCCAGCGAGGTGCTCTGCCTCACATGTACCGGGATTTTGTTCCACAGCATAGGGAGTCTTTGGGTGATGAATTTATCCCTCCAGCACGTCCTATTAATAGCCGTGTCGAGGTTTAAGTCTCCCGCACTTGTGGCTCTGATGGATCTAGACTTTTTGAGGTGAAGCATATTCATCAAATCTGGGTTTGACATGGCCTTGTATGTTAGGCAAAGGTCACCTCTGAGCAAGCGATGGCGACTGAATAGAGCTGGAGTTCTTTCAGTCGGGCAGCATAGGACAGATTTTTGAGACCCTTTATCCTTTTGGTGAGGAACTTTTGTGGCCTCTCCAGCTGCTGCAAGTGTCGGGTCAGATACATTCGAATGGGGCATTGTACTCAATCATTGGTCTGATGAGTGATGAGTAAAGGGAGACTATGACCTTCCTTGATCTAGATGAGAATCCCTTCATGATAAGGTGGGCAACGTAGAAGGTCTTCCTAACTACTTTAGCTACATGGGTGTCGAATGACAGACTACTATCAACCTAGGTCCCCAGGTCCCTGATAACTTCTTCTGTGCTCAGTGGATTGCCACCTATTTGGTAGCTAGGGGTAACCTTGTTTTTCCGAAGGGTATGACTATGCATTTTTGGCATTTAACTTTAGGCCGTGGCTCTGGCACCAGTTATCCGTTTCTGTGAGACCCTTCTGAAGGATATCTGTGTCAGATGTGTTTTCTACTATGGCCCAGTTTGCAGTCATCTGCAAACTTTGTCAGCCATAACCCTCCTGTGTTTGCTTGTACTTCAGAAAGTAGATGCCAAACAAGAGAGGACTGAGCCCTGTGGGACACCACTTGTGACAGGCTTTGAGTCTGACATGGCGCCAGCAACTCTGACCCTGTGGGTTCTGTCACTCAGCCAGTTTGCAACCCATCTTGTGATGTATGGGTTAACATTTAAGCTGATGAGTTTTCAATGATACCCGAGTGGGGTATTGTATCGAAGGCCTTAGCCAGATCGAGGTAGGCTGTATGGACTGCCTTTCCCTCATCAATGGCTTTGGTGACTGTTTGAAAAAGTCAACCAAGTTTAAAAGGCATGATCTGCCTTTGACAAAGCCAAACTGGGTTGGATCCAAAGTCTGCAAATTCCCTATGTCTTTATTTATGAGGTCCATTATGATCCTCTCCATGGCTTTGCAGATAAGGCTTGTCAAGCTAATGGGCGGTAATTTCCAGGGTCGGTGGAGGCACCGCCTTTGTGAAGTGGGACCACAGTTGCAGTGCGCCACTCCTGGAGTGTATCCAGAGGTAAGACTTTGATTAAACAGCTGTCCTAGCTGTGGGTTTAATTCCTCATTGAGTTTGTGGAGCACACAGCCGGGGACACCATCAGGTCCCATGGATGCTGTGTTTTTGCTGGAGACAGCAGTTCTCACTTGGGCGCTGGAGATGTTTGGGGGCTGCAATCGTTTGGTATAGATATCTCTCCTTTTGGGGGGGAGAAGTTTGCACTGAACCTGTCAGCCAGTATGTTGGCAATGTCTGTAGGATCAGTAATCTTCACATCATTTTGAACTAGTTCTGAGCATATCTGGGAGTTTCCTCCTAGGTTTCTAACATAGCTAAAGAAGGCCTTATGATTGTCTTTTGAGTCTTTAGCTATTTTTCTCTCGAAATTTGCTTTGGATGATTTTATGAGAGCTCTTAGTTTTTTACTTATAGTGATCAAGGGTGTCTTACCTTTTAAGGATTTTGCTCTATCTTGTAGTAGCTTCCTCCTTTTGTTGTAGAGTTTGTTTATGGCTGGGGTCCACCAGACTGGACGCTTGCCTTTGGTACAAAAAGTCTTTGTTTTGCTTGGGATTGCCTTATCCATGCAGTCCTGCAGGTGCTGGTAGAAGGCATTTGTAAGTGATTCAGCGGCTTGAGTACTGTTTTCCATGGCTCGGGGCCTTAAAGGAGACCACACTAGTCTTTAGAAGTGTGAAGTCGGCTTTTGAAAAGTTCTTTACTGTGGTCTTTTTATTTCAGGTGGGGTGGGATGAGGACCTCCAGCGAGATTAGTTTGTGATCTGATCTCATCAGTGAGGGTATACTTCGGTGTTGAACATTGTGCTCCCATGTTCGTGATGATGAGATCAAGTATGTTATCTCCTCTTGTGGGGATGGTGACTAGTTGTTCCATGGCATTTGAGTTTATGAATTCCAGGAACTTTTGGGCTAGGGTGTTTGGGCTTGAGTAGTGTTCCCAGTCTATATTAGGGTAATTGAAGTCACCTAGTATGATGGTATTTGGTGATACATTTATCCCTCTAGTGTTTTCAGGAAGGCCATGTGAGGTTCCTGAGTTTGTGAGGTGGCCTGTAACATGCTACAATTTGCAGAGCAGTCTTGCCTATGGTTAATTGCACCTGGATGGTCTCCGATGCATCATGCGTTGCCACCAGTCTTGAGGTGTGGGTGTCCTTGATGAATATGGATACCCCCCTCCTTTCTTGGTATTGTCAGTTTTGGGGCGGGCATGATATGAGGTAAAACCTGATAGCGCTGGGGTGCTCTCAGGAGCCTTGAACCAGGTTTCTGTCACAGCACAGACATCGATGTTCTCCATACTGAGAAGGGCCTCGAGTGCGTGCATTTTGAGATTTAGAATTCTGGCATTGAGCAGCATTACCCTTAGTTTTTTTCCTTTTTTGTGTTCTAGGGTGGTAGGTTTAGAATTTGAGCCTTGCCTAAAAAAGGCACTATGGGGGTGGCAAGAGCCTTTGCCAATATCCGGAATCCCAGGGTGACAGGTGCAAGCCGTCCCTTGCGAAACAGCGTGGCTTGTCCAGCATGTCATCCCAGGCAGACAGATACTGGATCCCCTTTGAATGACACCAGTGTTTAAGCCAATTGTTAAAGCTGATCATCTTATCTCTGTATTGTGGCATCATTCTTGGTGAAGGTAGGATACTGCTCAAGGTCAGGGTCATACCTGCCTGGGCTACATAATCAGAGAGCTCCTCAATGTCTCTTTTCATGTAGTCCAGGAGGTGCGTCTCAGGTCGTTTACACCAGCGTGGACAATGACTGAGTCATATTTGTACCTGCTGTTGAGAGACCAGTGCTTGCGTTATGTGGATTCTAGCGCCCGAAGGCAGCTTACTGTGAGCTTCTCCTTAGTCAGTCTGGTCGGCGGGTCGTCAGTGTGTCTGACTATGGAGTCACCAATGACTAGTGTGTTTGGCATTGTGTTTGGCCTTAAGGACTGTGACTGTTTGACACTCTGACTGTGAGGTCTATGTGTTGCAGGTGTTGTGTTCTGAGGTGGTGGTTGTTTGGGTGTCTGCTTTGGTGGCCTCTGCTGTTTTGGTAGATTTTTGATCAGAGCCTCCGAGTATGTCTTTGTGTGTTTATGTGTATGATTTGAGGTTGTAATGGTACTATGTGAGACTGGGTCTATAGTGTGTGTGGTAACCTTCTCCTCCTGACTGGTCTTGCCAGTCCTATGTTGAGAGAGCTCAGCCTCCAGTTTGGCCGTATAGTTGCATACATACATGCCCTCACTTTGGTTTGGAACTATCATCACCTTGAGCAGGAATGTTTCATGGACTTCTAGTCATCCCATGACTGCCCAGATCATCTTTCCTGGGAACTTGTCATTTGTTTCTTGAAGTCTAGGAATGTACAATTGAATGGTCTTCTCACCTCCATCTTCATCTCAGCTATATGTCTCACTGCAAATATTCAGTCAGTTTTACTGCATCCTGACCTGAATCCAGACTTCTTTTCTTTCTACTACTCTGTATTTTCATTTATCAGTCACCCTCTCCAGCACTTCCATACAATGTGACAGGAGTTTGACACTTCTGTACTGCCCAAAGTTGTGAATATCTCATTTGGTATTCAAGTAATCTGGGGTACTTCCCTCTCTCTATACCACAATGAATAACCTCAAATGAAATTTTCCCTATAGGTTCATAGATTAGTACTAAGCTAACTGCCCTTGCAAGCCATTTTAAGCCTATGAATTATCCTTGCATTATCCCTTGTAATTATCCCTAGAGACTCAAACCTTGCCCTTGTGCTTGTAAGGCAAACACACAAAGCATTATGATATTATCTGTCATGACTTCATCTGAACCTGATGCTTTTCCTGACTTTATTTTCCTTTGTGCACTTTTTATTTCTTCTAGGGTGAGTTATCTTTTTTCTTAAATTATAAGCTGTGCATGTGGTAATAAAGTTCCTATAGGGTATTCCTCACAAATAATCTTGATGTTTTGTGCACTAGTGAGCAAATTGTTGCTAGCATAGTCTGCCAACTGTCTTCTTAATCTTTCTTTCACTGGCCTCTGAGTCATGTTCCAGAAGCTGGTAGAGTTTCTCTGACCACTTGGTCTTTGCCATTATGATGCTCAGTTAGCCTTTTTATTTGTCAGCCTTCATTCTTTTGTAGCCTAGTCCATCTTTAATATCTTCCATTTTTTCTTGGACTCTTTCTTTCTTTTGATAGCTTCCCGAACTTCTGTCTTTCCTGATGTACCTCATCTCCATATTAGGCCAACCCATATATCTGTTTTATTATCTGCATATTCTCTGTTTTAAGAAGCCGCATTTCTTCTTCTCCATCTCTGCCTAGTTCCTCTCCTTCATAAGGTGCTAGAGCCATGGATCTTTCCTTAAAATCCTGTGCTATCACTGCAATCAACTTCCAGGTCTTCAGTCTAGTTTCTGTTGTCCTTAGGACATCCTTTGACTACTACTTCCAGCTGATTGTAGCCACATTTGGCTTATGCTATCAGCTGGCAGTTTCACTAGGGATGACTTTGCAAGTTCTGATTTGAATCCAGTCCCTTTTTCTTACTAGGAAGAAGTCTACCTCAGCTGCATGCTGACCACTCTTGTGAACTTTTGACTGTATCTCTCTTGGTAAACCATGTGTTGGCCACCATTAAGCTGACTAAAGTCCAGAATAGCATCTCCTTTATTATTCCTCTTGTCCCGACTATGCAGATTTAAGCAATCCTCACACTCCATGTCTGCCTGGATGTGGACAGTCAAGTCCCCATAATCAAGAACAACTCATTCTGTCCTACTTTATCAAGAAGTTCCTGCAAATGCTGCCTGAATGATTTTCCTCAATACTGCAGTCTTGCTATGGAGCATATGCTGAGATCATGAAGACTGCTTTATCTTTACACTAATGTTTGACTCTAGAAAGTCTGTTACTCAATTTGATTACATCCTCCACTGTCTTCAGAAGACTTTCTCTCATTATAATTCCTACACTATTTCTAGTTTGTGTTTCCCTCTGAGAAGTAAACTCTGAATCCCAGGCGAAAAGCACATTCCTTCTGCTTTGTCTCATGAATACACAGAATATCAAGTTTGTGCCTTACCATCATAGGTTCATAGGTGTGTACTAGGCTAACAGCCCTTGAGCCTATATAAGCCTAGCCCAAGAAGATTCCCTGGCATCATGCTGCCCAAAGTTAGATCCTAGTGCCCCTGTCAAGCAAGGCCACTGAAGTGATCCCCGGGGTGAACTTACTATTGCCCATCCACTCGTCAAGATTTCTCTTAAAGGGGGCCAGTGAAGTGCTCTGCTTGACATGAATGGGATGTTTGTTCCAGAGTATGGGAAGTCTCTGGGTTAAAAACCTGTCCCTCCAGAATGTTCTTTTTATTGTGGTAATGAGGTTTAGGTCCCTGGAGCGTGTGGCATGGAGTGATTGGGATTTCTTTAGGTGTAGCATATCTAGCTGCTCTGGGTCAGACATGGCTTTGTAGGTCAAGCAGAGATTGCCTCTAAGTAGGCGATAAGAGACAGAGTGTAGCTGGGGTTTTTAGAGTCTGTCCGTATAGGGCATGTGTCTAAGGCCTAAGATCCTCTTAGTGAGGTATTTTTGTGGCCTTTCTAGTTGTAGGTGTGCAGTGAGGGACATACCAAATGGGGCATTGTATTCTATAATAGGTCTAATGAGGGATGAGTAGAGAGGGATTATGACCTCTTTCTTCCTGAATGAGAAACCTTTTATAATGAGATGTGCCACATAGAAGGACTTTCTGACTACAGTGGTAATGTGGTTATCAAAGGAGAGGTTGCTGTCAACCTGTGTCCCCAGGTCTCTTATCACACCTTTGGTGTTTAGTGGACTACTGCCTATGTGGTAGTTCATGGGCACCAATATTTTCCCAAAGGGAATTGCAATGCACTTTTTGGCATTGTGCTTAAGGCCATGGTTCTAGCACCAGTCATTGGTGTCAGTGTGGCCTTTTTGTAGAGTGTCTACATCAGTTGGAGAATCAATAATGGCTCCCAGTTTGCAATCATCTGCGAACTTGATCAGCCAGAGTCCCTTTGTGTTGACTTGAACTTCAGAGAAGTAGTTGCCAAATAGGAGAGGACCTAAGACCAATCCCTGTAGAACATCACTTGTAACTGGTCGGTAGTCAGATTTGGAGTCCACTACTTTCACAGTGTGGGTTCCATCAGTGAGCCATTTGGCAACCCATCTTATGACATAGGGGTTCATGCCTAGTTTAGTGAGTCTATCTATGATTCCTGAGTGAGTGATGGTGTTGAAGGCCTTGGCAAGATCTAGGCAGGCTGTGTGAACTACCTTGCTCTCATCCACAGCTCTGGTGACAGACTCGAAGAAGTCTGTCAGGTTAAGCAGGCATGATCTACTTTTCCCAAACACAAACTGTATGGGGTCCAGAGTCTGGAGATTCCCTATGTCCTTATTTATAAGGTCCATGATGATGGGCTCCATAGTCTTACATATCAGACTTGTCAGACTAATGGGGCAGTGGTTCCCAGAGTCTGTAGTCATCCCCCTTTGTGGAGTGGGATGACCATAGCAGTGCATCATTCATTAGAAACAAAGCCTGAAATGAGGCTGTGATTGAACAGGGTATTCAGGTGTGGTGCCAATTCACTTTGTAATTCTTGTAGAACACAGCCAGAGATATTATCAGGTCCCATATTATCCACTTCCATGTTGCATCCTGTTAGTGAATCCTTATTTAACAGCAATCCTTAGTTCATATCTGTCAGGTTGACTGGTTTTACAACCATTTTTTTTCAACAGAGCTTTCCCAGGTAGTCCATTCAAGGTAACTAAACACTGGCCAAGCAGTATTTTACTAACTCAGGGCTTCTAGGTTATCTGGCAGAAATACAGTGACCAATAGGTACATGTAGACTCCTCTGACCATTAGAATGTGTCCCTGGTGTATGTCAGGTTAAAGCAGGTCCACTACTGAGGGGATTAGCATTGACTGAGTGTCTAACCTTGATGCATTTCATGTAATATGTGATCCATGTCCTTCTATATAGAAAATACTGAAAGCAGATAATGTCTACCACAGCAAGGCTTCAGGACTCTTCCTATGATAGACACCACCTGCTGCTGCTTATGACTTTGTTCAGATATCTATATGTATATATTATGAGAGTACTTTCTATTGGCAGACTTCTCAAGTTTAACTGAAATGTCTGGGTTTGAACCTGATATCACCCATCCTTGAGATGGAATCACTAAGAATGCTTTTGGGAAGTGGGAAAAACCCTAAAAAGACAGGGTACAGAACTACACACACACACACACACACACACACACACACACTCAGTGACCGAAGGTCATGATCACACACCCTTAACACTGAGTTTGTGAGCTGTTTACCATAGTATTAACTGCTTCTTATTGAGACCACTTGTTTAACTAAGCTATTGGAAAGATTTTTGTGGTATGAGTATATCTAGTACACTTGTTATTATTACATTGAATGCTGGGGATTTACCAGTAAGTACGTTTAGGTCTCATGAAGACCTCATAAATCAAGCATAAAGTATGATTTAAGTTGGATAGGACTCGATCCTATAATCGGTCCACTACATTTTTAAAAATCACTAGACCTTCTTCTTCATAGCACCCCCTTCCCCTAATAGAACTGGGAATAGTACAGCATCTTCATTTTCATGCCACCTTGAAGAATCTGCCTGCTTTTCTAATACTTACTGTCACTGACATCATACCACATCAATACTCTTATAATTAATAGCTGGAACTGTTACTGCACCTCACTCTATGTTTTATGACTTCAGGTCTCTTTTTGAACAATCAGTTTCTTCACTCAATAAATTAATGGTTTGATGCTAAGGGATCGTCATTTCCAAGGTTGATTACCAATGCTGCTGTTTCTAACATAGAGTATTTTTGTATTGTTTGTGAAATGTATGAATACAGCAGTTGTTTCTACTCAAACATTTTTGTTTCTTTAATGAGACTGTAATCATACTGTAGTAATATCTAAGTATATAAAGTCATATAGGTTTATAGCTAAGTACTAGGCTAGCTGCTGTTGTGGACTAGCTTATGCCTAGCCTGTTTTCTTTTTGGTGTGTGAATTGATCTATTCCATTTGGTGTTAGAATTGTCTTACCCATGCCATGGTTGATAATGAGGGTTTACTTTTTTTGTTTATTTGTTTTTCTTTTTAATGTGGATATGAAGTCTGTTCCATAGCAGTGGCATCCTCTGGAAGATATACCTGTCCCTTCAAACCATTCTGTTGATGCTGCAGAAGAGATTTACATCCATAGACCAAGTATTTCTGATGCCATTGGACTTGATGATGCACAGTAAATTTATCAGTATTGAGTTGGAAGATGCATTGTATGGCAGACATATGTCAACTTTTAGCAGTCTGTAGGATACCAACTATAGTGCCACGTCTTTGAGTCAGTCCATGTAGGGCATGTGGTTTAGGCCTCATAGCATTTTAGTAAGGCATCTCTCTCTCTGGGCATTACACTTGTTGCATGTGTCTCAATAGGCATGCCAAAGAGGTCATTATGCTCAATGATTTGTCTAATGAGGGCTGAGAAAAGGGGAGTAAAGTCATCTCTATATCTAGATATCTAGTCACAATACAGAAGAACATTATTATGACAGTAGACTCATATTAGTTAAAAGATAAGTCACTACCCACATAAGTTCCCAAATCCCAAACAAGTGGATCAAGTCTCAGGGCCATATTGTCAGTGTGATAGTTTCCCCAGATAGATGACTTCCTAAAGTATAAGGTAATATATTTTTTGGCAATTAGTTTCAGTCCATGATACTGGCACCAGTTATTTGTTTAGAGCAATCTTCCCTGTAAGGTGGCTTAATCATTTCGGGGTTCAATAGCTACTCCTAGCCTGTAGTCATCTGCAAGCTTAGCTAAGAAGAGCCTTTTGGTAGTTTTTTTTTACTTCAGAGAAGTACATACCAAAAAGGAGAGGCCCCAGAACCAAACCCTGTGGGACTCTACTGGTGACTAATCTCTTTGTGAAAATAGGACAAAGAAGCCAGGTGGCAAACCAGTGGATGGTGTAGATGTTTATTCCCAGCTTATTTAGCCTTTCTATTTTTCCCAAGTGGGGCACTGTGTCATAAACTTTGGATAAGTTAAAGCATGCAACGTGTACATTTGATCTTCCTGTGATGTGCATCATTTTACCTTCATGTATTGGTTTGGTGATCTTTTTAAAGAAGTCCACTTGGTTGATTAAGCATAACTTTCCCCTTGATAAATTCAAACTGAGATGGGTCCAGTGGCCAGAGGTTTCCTATGTCCTCATGTATTAGTTCCATGATAAGTTCTTCCATAGCTTTGCATATGAGACTAGTCAGTCTTAAGGGTGTTTAATTGCCTGGGTCTATGGGGGTCTATATTATAACATTGAATCTTACAAAGATCGAATGTTATAATATCGAACCCGTAATGTCGAACGCTGAAAACAGCAAAGGTGCAGGACACCAAATTCTTTCCCAGGGAAAGAATTTGGTGGCCGTTGCTGTGGCTTCGCTGTTTTCAGCATTCAATATGTTGGAGCTTTACGGATCGGGTTCAGGTAAGTGTACAATTGTGCGTAGGTAAGGGTTAGGGGGCGGGTTAGGTGAGTTAGGGTTAGGGAACGGGTCAGGTAAGTGTGCGGTTTTGTGGAGGTTAGTGTTAGGGCGTGGGTCAGGTAAGTGTGCGATTGTGTGTAGGTTAAGGTTAGGGGGCGGGTTAGGTGAGTTAGGGTTAGGGCATGGGTCAGGTAAGTGTGCGGTTGTGTGTTGGTTAGGGTTAGGGGGCAAGTTAGGTGAGTTAGGGTTAGGGCGCGGGTGAGGTGAGTGTGCGATAGTGCCAGACCTTAGGGTTAGGGTCAGGTTAAGGTAAGTGGATAGCTAGTAGTGTATGCAAAGTTTAGTTTAGGTTTAGGTGTAAGATTTTAAGTGCATGTGTGTGGATTGCTGTTTTTTGTGTGTGTTTGTGTTGTGTGTATGTTTCCCGGAACAGCGATTTTTTTCCCTGGGGAAAAAATCACTATTCTGACTGTTCGATGTTTGCGGATTTCGGTATTTAGGGTTTGATATTATAACATTCGATCTTTGTAGATTTCGATGTTATAATATAGACCTGATCTATGGAAGGTTCTTCTTTATGCAGGAGAATGCCTGTAGCTGTTCTCCACTTGCTTGGTACAAATCTTGTATGGAGGCTGAGATTGAACCAAGTGAGTGTTGTTAGAGGGTGGATCAATCATGCTTCATGTTGTTCAGCATACATCCAAGGATCTTTTTAAGCTCCACTGAGGCAGCATCTTTAGCTTTTGGCAACACTTTCAGGACTTTTATTTAGACAGCTGGAGATGAGCCAGTTTCAGGTATATATTGAGGGATAGGTGCAGGGGTAAAGTTTCAGCTGAATTTATTAGCCAGCAGGTTAAATATATCTTCAGCTTGAGTGTAAGTAATATCAGTCACAATCAGCTAAGTGTATTGCTGCATTGTGCTTCTTAGATTACTAACACAACTAAGAAAAGCCTGGTGATTGTCTTTGTCTTTCACTTAGGTGGCTTTTTTATCATCAACCATGGTTTTCGTGAATTTTATTAAACTCCTTGGTTGTTTGTTTATTTCAGTGGCAAGGGCCCTACCATTGTTGGAATTACTCTTCTAATTTTTGGTGACAATTCCCTTCCTTCTGTTGTTAAGCTTGCTTATATTACAGTTCATCCAACAGGGTTTGTTTCTGGAGTTTGCCTTGCACTTGTTCCAACAGGGTGCAGCTTCATTTGTACAGCTGCTTACATGCTAATTTAGTTTGGTGATATACATTTTATCATATTCAGAGCAGAAAACTGAGTTTGGTTGTCACTTAGGAGTATGTAGCTAGTCTTAGAGAAATTTCTGAATTTACTTTAGTTTTATTTAGAAGGAGATGACTTTATGGTCAGAGCTAACAAGTGATGAAGATACAGAAAATGTTGATCCACCTAGTGGATACTCTGACCAATTGTTCCAGGACATTTGCATTGACAAAATCCAGTAATCTATGTGCTTGTGCACTAGTGGTGGTGTGGTTTCTCAATCTATAGTGATATTTATTTTGTTTTTGTTTTCTTTTTATCTATCCTTGTTGGTCTCTTTCCACGGGACACCTGTGGTAGTATTTATACTTCTTCTTCTTCTTCTTCATTCGGCTGCTCCTTTTAGGGGTCGCCACAGCAGATCAACTGTTTCCATTTCTTCCTGTCCTCTGCATCTTGCTCTGTCACACCAACCGCCTGCATGTCCTCTCTCACCACATCCATAAACCTTATCTTAGGCCTTCCTCCTTTCCTGTTACCTGGCAGCTTTATCCTTAGCATCTTTTTCCCAATATACTCTGCATCCCTCCTCAGCACATGTCCAAACCAATGTAATCTTGCCTCTCTGGCTTTGTTTCCAAACCTTCCAACCTGAGCTGACCCTCTAATATACTTATTCCTAATCCTGTCCCTCCTCATCACACCCAGTGCAAATCTTAACATCTTCACCTCTGCCACGTCAAGCTCTGACTCCTGCCTTTTTGTCAATGCCACTGTCTCCAACCTGTATAACATAGCTGGTCTGAATACCCTCTTGTAGACCTTCCCTTTCAATCTTACTGGTACTCGTCTGTTACAAATCACTCCTGACACTCTTCTCCACCCACTCCATCCTGCCTGTACTCTCTTCTTCACCTCTCTTCCACACTCACCGTTACTCTGAACTGTTGATCCCAAGTACTTAAACACATTCACCTTCACCACCTCTACTCCCTGCATCCTCACCATTCCTCTGTCCTCCCTCTCATTAACACACATATATTCTACTTTGTCCTGCTGACCTTCATTCCTCTTCTCTCTAGAGCATATCTCCACCTCTGCAGGGTCTCCTTCACCTGTTCCTTACTCTCACTACAGATCACAATGTCATCTGCAAACATCATAGTCCACGGGGACTCCTGTCTGATCTCGTCTGTCAACCTGCCCATCACCATTGCAAATAAGAAAGGGCTCAGAGCTGATCCTTGATGCAATCCCACCTCCACCTTAAACGCATCCGTCACTCCCACCGCAGACCTCACCGCTGTCACACTACCCTCATACATATCCTGTACCACTCTTACATACTTCTCTGACACTCCCAACTTCCTCATACAATACAACAACTCCTCTCTAGGCACCCTGTCATATGCTTTCTCTAAATCCACAAAGACATAATGCAACTCCTTCTGACCTTCTCTGTACTTCTCCATCAACACTCTCAGAGCAAACATCGCATCTGTAGTGCTCTTTCCTGGCATGAAACCATACTGCTGATCACTAATCATCACCTCCCTTCTTAACCTAGCTTCCACTACTCTTTCCCATAACTTCATGCTGTGACTGATCAGTTTAATCCCTCTGTAGTTACTACAGCTCTCACATCACCCTTATTCTTAAAGATCAGTACCAAAACACTTTTTCTCAATTTTTCAGGCATCCACTCACTTTCCAAGATTTCATTAAACAATCTAGTTAAAAACTCCACTGCCATTTCACCTAACACCTCCATGCTTCCACAGGTATGTCATCTGGACCAACAGCCTTTCCATTCTTCATCCTCTTCATAGCTATCCTTACTTCCTCCTTGCTAATCCACTGCACTTCATGATTCACTATCCACATATCATCCAACCTTCTCTCCCTCTCATTCTCTTCATTCATCAACCCCGCAAAGTACTCTTTCCATCTGCTCAACACACTTTCCTCACTTGTGAGTATGTTTCCCTCATTATCCTTTATCACCCTTACCTGCTGCACATCTTTACTAGCTCGGTCCCTCTGTCTAGCCAATTGGTACAGGTCCTTTTCTCCCTCCTTAGTGTCCAACCTTTTATACAACTCTTCATACGCCTTACCCTTAGCCTTCACCACCACTACTGGGGGAAATGTGACCATGGCACCAGGTCATTTTCCTACATGTTTTGAATGGTGCTGTGGGATCCACCTGAGCTGCCATCAACATAAGCAGATGGGATCTCAGTTTAATGTCTCAAAGACAAGATAGTTTAGGTCACCTAAGAAAATGGTATTGAGTTTAATACTGAGTGATTCCAGTTCCTGTACACAGATGTTGAGGGTTTTTTGCATTACAGAGGGAGGAAAATAGATAATATATGATATGGGGATTTTTGGGTCTATATTAGGTTCATACTAAGCTAACTGCACTTGCGAGCCACTTAAGCCCAGCCAATCGAATGTTATAAATATCAAATGCTCTAAAGAGTGAAAATGCAGGACCTCAAAATCTTTATTGTGGAGGGGGGGGGGGTTGACCCATCGCTAAATATATATTTTATATATATATATATATATATATATATATATATATATATATATATATATATATATATTCCAACTCCAAGATCGCACTACAGTGAGAAAAGAGTAAATATTCCAATCTTCACCGTACTCCTTTCTCGAAAAAAGCACTTCGAGGTCCTGCATTTTCACTCTTTAGAGCGTTCGATATTTAGAACATTCGGTGTTCTAATATAGACCCGGAATTTTCTAATGATTACTCAGACATGAGTTGCTGCTATCTGACTTGTTGTTTGCTGCCTGGCAGTTGATGATTTCTGTCTGCATTTGACTTTTGCTGATGTCTGTTTTCATTTGATTTTGGATTATAGCTATTCATTTATGGTTTGGTTACTTCCATTTTTTTACCTTTACTTTTATATTGCATTTTGTTTTGCTTTAGTTTTTGTTCTTTTTGGAGTTTTAAGAAGTTTTGGCTAAGGCCAGTTAGAAAATAATTATTTTTCAGACAGTGAATAAAATCCAGGTAATTAGTGGGATGAGCTGAGGAATAGCATTCCTCATTTAACTACAATTGTGTAGCGGCATCTTTATTTAGCTGTAGTGCTGTGTGACTTGGTGTTCTCTGCCTGACTATTGCTGATCTCTGTCTGCATTTGATTTGGTGGCTTTTGAGTTGCCTGCCCCCTACTGTAAATCTGACTTTGGACACTCCTCCCAGTTTCATCTCATCATCTCATTCTGCCAAGCACTGAAAGGTCAACTAGGAAGGCACCCCTCAGTCTCTTAAACTTGAATTAGGTTCTGTTTCCTACCTTCCCACTTACTAAAAATGAACTCTACTCAGCTGCTTTTACTGTATTTTTGCTTATTCCTACTTTATTTAGCTTTTTCTACATGTTCTTAAAGTGTTCATTTGCATTTAATCTGCTGCATTTTATTAATGCTTGTTAGTAGCCTGATTATATTGTAACTGTTATCCTAAGCCTCTTAGTTATGATTTAAACACTTAGGCTTCAAACCAGTTATGAAAGATTTGTGGTCTACAGTCTTGTGGCAGGAGAGGATAGCCTATGCATTTCTGTGCTGAGAATTGCTGATGTAAGTCTTATTGTTCCGTTATTAGTTTGGCTAGTGGGGTACCTTGTTTAAAATTTGAATCTCTGTGCCTGAAACATTTGGCGATGTTTGGTGAACAATCTACTTATGAAGAAGAGTGTTGCTGGTTTCTGCTAAACTCCACAAATGATAAAACTTACATTACCATGTCTACTATTTCAGCATTTGTTTTTCACTGCACTGATTGTTTCTGTGTTGAATATCTGTACTTTTTTAACCTTTGTTACAATCTTTAGTTAGGGTGGCCACGGTGGTGCAGCGGTTAACATTGCCACCTCACAGCAAGAGGCTCTCCGGTTCGATCCTTGGCTGGGGTGCCTTCTGTGCGGAGTCTGCATGTTCTCCCTGTGGTTACGTGGGTTTCGTCTGGGTGCTCTGGTTTCCTCCCACATCCCAAAGACATGCTGTAGGTGGATTGGACACTCTAAAATGGCCCTAGGTGTGAGTATGTGTGCCTTCTGTGGAAGGTTGGGTGCTGGGCTGGCAACTCAACACCGTAAAACTCCACTGCCAATCATGAGCGGACGGGTGATCCACTGTGGTGACCTTTAACCGGGAAAAGCCGAAAGAAGAAGTTACAATCTTTAGTTAGAACTGCCTTGGTTCCAATTTAGTGAAAGAATAGGGAACTTGAGTCATTTTCTGGTCCAAGATAGTGTAAAGGAGACTGTGTTGTTTTTGACTGGCCACAGGGCTTTGTTTGTTTTATGTATGTATGTATGTATGTATGTATGTATGTATTTATTTTTATCAAATCTCCTCTGCTATTTAAGCATTGTAGTTACACAATGCTTGACTTATAACCTACAAGCAAGCTAAGACTTACATTACCACATCCACTTTTTCAGCACTTTTTTTCGCATTGTTTTTGTCACAGCTGTATTAATTTAGTGTTTTTGTGTTGAATATCTGCATTTTTTTTTTCCTTTTTTTGCTGTCTTAAGTTTGAACATCTGCTGTTTGTGGATCAACATGTATAGATGCAGATATCTCGCATCATAATTCCCCTTGTAATCTGTGTAGACCCTGATCTCTCACAGTGCAAGTTTCCCTTGAAATACCCTTACTGTACAGACAGATTTTTTTAACTGTTAGGGATCTATTTGGTGCATAGCTAAGAATTCCTCATCAAGTTCCTTGTGTTATTGACCTATTCAATATTTAAATTTCCCTCACTTTTTCGTAGTAGTTCAGTAGCCATGGATATGCACTTCTGGACTGTCTCTGTGGCCAATCTGGCTGAGATGGGTATGCTGAGGCATTGTAGCAATTGCCTCGTATACTGACAACTCATTATTCTTATAAAACAGATAAGGTATGCAAGTGGTATAAATACACTGTAATACTGGACATAAAACTCTCTCATACAACAAAAACTAATCATATAGAGGTTGTTAGTGGCACTTGCACTACACCTGCTGCAGAGGGTAAATACCCTACATATAAAGCTACTTCTGCTGAGGAACTTACAGGTAACCTTCCAAAACACTAAGACCTCCTGCACACCCAAATTAAAAAAGGGTCCTCAGCCATCACTTCAACACTCTGTTAAAATAACACCACAGCTGCACATAGTAACACCACATCCAGTCCCTCTACTGCTAAGGCCTTAAGGCAAACCAGCACACAGTCAAAGTTCCTGGTCATTGGTGTTTGATAGTGAAGCACACCAATGTCACCTGACCGTTCTGGGGATAGGATACATCAAATTACAAAGGTACTCAGGTCTTTGAACCACAGGTACTAGTATGACTTTCTCATAGCCCATGTGGGTGTTAATGACCTGAGATGTACCTCCTTTGTCTATATGAAGCCAGACATGATCAAGCTTGCTGAGTATGTGTCTCAGGCAGATATGAGCCTAGCATACTACCTTTACCAAGGATAATACCACATTACCATCAGCAAATGATTGATTTTAACAATTGGCTTAGCTTCTGGTGTCATTCTAAGGGGGTACAATATTTGGCGGCCTGGGAGGACATAGTTGACTGACCACATTGCTTTGAATGAGATGGTCTGCACTTATCCCCGCTAAGCTTTCAGATCTTGACAAAGACCTTTTCCACCCCATAGTGCCTTTTTTAGGCAATGCCAAAATGATATACCTCCTGATTTAACTGAACCTATAGAAGAATAACTGAAAGTGGCACTGCTCAGTGCTAGAAGCCTTAACAAGAAAATCCACTCCCTGCGAGCCTTCCTCTCCCTGGAGAGAACAGATTTCTGTGTAGTAATGAAGACATGGTTTAAAGTTGCAGACCAATCTAAAGCCCCTTGACCAATCTAAACAGGCAGCTAAGAGAGATAATTGATACTTCAAAGGCTAAATGTGAAGAGAAAACAGCTTCTCAGACAAATGATAACCACAAATATTTCTACAGTTATGTCTGTAACCTCAAGGGATATATGGAACCATGCACCAACTTTATTGTAAATGGCATGGCCCACACTGAACTGGATGCCACTACCAACTTTTTGGCTGACAGGTTCACTTCAAATTTCTCCCACCATTACCCCCCCCCCCGATAGTCCAAAGGAAATACTACATCCCACAATCCCCTCAAACATTACTAGGGAACAGGTCATTAATGCACCTTCCAGTGCCAAACACACTGTGTCAATTAGCCCTGATAACATCATGGGATGCTTACTAAATAGCATGACACATGACCTCTTTGGTCCACTTAAATCACTATTCAATTGGAGCCTACAGTCATGTTTTGTGTCCAAGGACTGGAAGAAGTCTACAGTCATTTCCCTCCATAAATGAGGTCCAACCACCCATCTGGGTAATTACAGGTCCATAAGTCTGACCAGCCTCATATGTAAGGCCATGGAAAGAATCCTCATGGACATGATACATGAGGACATATGTAACATGCAAATACAGAACCCATCACACTTCGGTTTTGTTAAAGGAAGGTCATGTATATTAAATCAGGTGGACTTCTTTGAGAGGGACACAAAAGCAATGGATGAAGGCAAGACACTGCATACCCCTTTTCTCAACCTGGCCAAGACATTTGATGCAATATCCCACTCAGGCATTATAGATAATTTCACTAAGTTGGGTATAAACCCTTTTATCACCTGCTGGATAGTCATTTGACTCACTGAAAAGACCCAGGAGGTCAAAATATGTGAGGCCACCACCACCAATGGACCAGTCCCAGGGCTTGGTACTGAGCCCACTCCTTTTTAGCATTTATTGCTCTGAAGTGGAAGCAAACATTGAAGGTTTATGGCTGACTACGTTTGTAGATGATTGCAAGATGAGGGTTATCATTGACTCCCTTGCATACGCTAGCATTCCTCAAGAATGTATATCTCTGACTAATAAATGGTGCCAGAGCCATTGTCTTAAACTCAGTGCTAAGAAATGCATAATTGTACCCTTCGGAAGTCAACCATCTCAGCTAATTACCATGTTGATAATACACTCCTAAGATTTGACCTAGTGGTCAGAGATCTGGGTATGCATGTACACAGTAGCCTTACCTTTGACCACCACATAGCCACAGCTGTGAGAAAATCATTTTAAGTTATGAAACTTATAAGTAAGAGCATGTAGATCCAAATAAGTCATTATCCCACTGTAATCTGCCTTTTTCAGGCCAATCATAGAGTACAGTACTCCCTTCAGTAAGTACCTGACTAGGAATATGCAGCAGCTAGAGTGACATCAGAGGTTCCTTACAAAAGGAATACAGGGTGTAACAAACCTGCCTTATGCAGAGTACACTAAAAATATTTTCCTCTACCCAGTCTCCTATAGGTTGCTGATGAGTGATCTATGCTTGGCTTATGAGGCATCCACAAATTCCACACTTATGAATCTCCTGCATATTTGTAAGTCAAATAATTTCAGAAATATGAGGTCTAGGGACCTACATTTTGTCTGTGATTAAAACAGAACATGCTGGAGAGACAGATATGTGTCCCAGAGACTTCCCCTTCTACAGAACAGGCTTTCCATTCATGTGAAGCTGAGTTTGTCTGTTACCCAATGTAAGAACAATCAACTTAGACCAGTAGATGGACAACAGGAAATGTACACTAGGCCTAACACCCATGTCCCTTATGGACAGAGGTAGCTTATAAATGCCTGTCTCTCAGTGTCCTATTTGGATACAGGACATCATTATTCTTTCAGGAAAACATGGAAGGCTTAGAAAGGCCCCCTGAGTCACTAGCCTAGTAACAATCCATAAATCTCTGAAGAAGCTTTAGAACATTATGCATTATTACTAGCCTTGATGTGAGTTTCTTCTGGATGTTAATTGACACCTCCACCTTTTTCCCTACTATGCAGTCATTTGCCTAAATGTGTGGAAGGAATTATAGACTTGCACAGCCATAGTGCCCTCCACCATTTTAAACCATGTCTCTGTCACTATAAAGACATCTATGTCTTCCAGGGTCAGGAGAGCTTTTAGAGAGTGGTGTTTCTTGTCTAGCCTCCTAGCATTAATCAGTAGCATCCTCATATTTTCCTTTGCTTGCTACATTATATCACTAGGTTTAACAGGTTAGCATTGTCTGAAAAGGTCAGTATGGAGCTGGATAATCCCCGGGATTCATGAAGCGTGCACCAGGTGCAGGCACAGCGTCAGCGTTCTAACACCAAATATGGCTGCTGAGCGATTCAGGTACAAGCTGTTTCCACATGCACTACCTGCGTATGCTATGCCCGCACAACTCCCGAGCCTTGTATGCTAATTACCCCATGTACAGCAGTGCAGCATGCAAATTTAGGTATGTAGAGATTCAGGAAGTGGTGCAGGCATAGTGTAGGCATGCAGAAATGTAAACCGTAGAAAACGGTTTACATTTTTGCAAACATAAAATCGGAGCCATGACAGCCGACCTATAGCCATTGGCATAAAAATAATGTACAAAATATAAAATTAACATTTAATATATATAGTAGCACTATCGTGACATGGATGCATAGGGCAGCGGTGCACAAAGGGGATCGCAAGAATATATAAAAATATAGAATAAAACCACAATGAAACATATCATGATTTCCCCATAATAGTCAATGGCAGGCATGCTACACCATACTTATAGCACAAGGGTTGCTAAGGGGCAGAGACAGTGTTATGCACAGTAGGTAGGAATTAGTAGGCAATGCCATGCAAATGAGAGGAGTAATAGTGAATCACAGATTCCCCGCTGGTGTAAGGATGCACCTCACAGCGTAGCGTTATAACACTCAGGTATGCTGTTGAGATAAAGATGACATCAAGAGAGTGGGTGTGTCGCCATTGGTGTAAGCACATTGGAGCATTGCTAAACCGGTTTGCCCCTAGCTAGGCAAAGCTGCAGGATAGGGGTTTGTCGAATTGGCCATAGCTATGCTTAGCTGAGAGTACACACGGTAACCGAGTATGCATGTGAACGGAGATGAAAACGTGCATAAACCCGGTAAATGGGTATGCGGGGCATGCACTGCAACTGAAACAGGAAGGATATAGGAAAGAAATAAGGAAATGCTGCAGCAGTGAAATTGGAGTACAAATGACTAATTAATACCTAGGAGCCTACAGTGGGCCATTGACAACCGCTAACAAGGCTGCAAGCAGCAACCTGCAGAACAGGAAAGGGGAGGGGCTGTACTGCAAAGAAAACAGTAAAGTGTCAAAGCAGAACAAAGCCGATTTGCAGTATATCAGCTACAAGGCACATTTTGCCATGATTGGGTAGGGAAAGTACAAAACAAGAAAGACGGCAGGTGGATGCATGCCTGATAATGGGAGGGGATCCAGGTCTAAAAGTAAATTTAAAGGGCAACAGATTAATCAAGGCAGGCGAGTAGATCTCTACAGTAAAGGCCCCACACTTGCAGTACTCATTGCAAAACCCATAATTAAGACACGCTGCAGCTGGAATAGCTCATACTCACCCACTGACATCAGCAGCATCCATAGCACAATACTATAAAGTGTGAAAGCACCTCACACACATTTGTGTATTCCCATACACTCTGCACCAGTGGTGTATACAGATGGGAAACTTTTATTATGTACATGTTAGGGGCTGCCATAGCTTAGCTCCACCAGCATGTTTTGGAGACTGAAGGTGATGTGGCGGATGATGCACACAACCACCTCAGGCACCAGTGGAGGAGGAGAGTGTTCAGATCCAGGGTAACCTACCAGGGGTTACTTGATCCAGAGATAGTAGAGCATTACAGGGTGGACAGGGACATCCTACAGTAACTTATGGAGCTGTGCCAGCCTCACCTCAGAGCCAGAACAAACAGAGGGGAACCCATCCCAGTGGATACAAAGGTATGTGTAAGCCTGAGAATACCAGCTACAGGTACCTTTCAAAGACCAACTGGAGATATCATGGGGATCTCACAGGCATCAGCATCCAGAGTACTACACCAGTTCCTGGATGCCATGTTACCACATGCCAATGAGCACACATACTTCCCCTGAACGCAGGAGGAGTTGGCCAGCAATATGCATCTCTTCCACCATGTGGCAGAATACCTGGAGGTACTGAGTGCAATAGACTGCACGCACGTACACATCAAGTCACCACCTGGTGAGCAGGGTAGGAGCTACATAAACTGCAAGGGATACCCCTCCATCAACTGCCAGGTCATGTGCAATGCCCAGGGCATTATCATCGATGGGTGTGCTGGCAGCCCTGGAAGCTATCACGATTCCCACATCTGGCATGCCTCACAGCTGTATTGGTTATTTTCCAGGGGGGGGCATCCCAAATGGCCACCTGGTGGGGGATGCTGGCTATGAACTGGAACTGTGGATGATGACTCCCATCAGTAATGCACACACACCCATGCAGGAATGCCATAATGAGGCACATGCACAAACCAGAATCATCATAGAGCATGTGTTTGGGATGCTGAAATCACAGTTCCATTGATTGAACATATCTGGTGGAGCCTTGCAGTACTCTCCAGGCACATGTGCCCACATCCTCATAATGTGTGCCATGCTACACAACATGGTCCTGTGGAAACAGCTGCAGCAGGGACCGAATGGTGAAGGCCCTCACAGCCCACCACCATTGCCAAGGGCCCCACAGGCACAGAGGTACTCAGACCATGAACAACCTGAGCCAGCCCCAGTAGGCAGACGGAGGCGTGCCCAGTATGCCCATGCCTTGGCAAACAAGGAACGTATAGCACACACACTGACAGTGTAGGCACCTAGGGACTACCACCTTTCTCCACCTGTACACACAATAGAAATGGATGGCACACACACAAGACTACCTGTAAATTGTCATGTATAGACAGTCTACTGTGTGCATCCAACATAGGCAGCCCTCAACTATTGCACACAAAACAGCCATTGGCACAAGGTAAGTCAACACCTGAATAGTAAATTAAGCTATCAGCATATGCAGATACTGTATGTATAGATTCATAGGTAGGTACTTAGCCAACTGCCAGAGGCCATTCATAAGCCCAGCCAAAATGTGCCAGCTTTTGCCATCCCATTGATTCATTAACTGTCCCTCTGTGGAGGAGAGACAATGGCAGGATCCCTGGGGTGCATCTACTGTTTCCCATCTACTCTTCAAGGTTTCTCTTGCAGAGTGTTAGTGAGGGGCTCTGTATAAGGTAGTTAGGGATGTTGTTCCAAAGTATGGGGAATGTCTGTGACTGGAAGCTGCCCTCCTGAATCTTCTAGTTATTGTTGTGGCAAGGTTCAGCTCACTACAGTGTGTGGCTCACTGTGACATGGATTCCCATAGGTGGAGCATATCCATCAAGCCTGAGTTTGACATGGCTGTGTTGGCCAGCTGAGATCATCTCTGGGTAAATGAGATGCACTGAGTAAAGCAGGAGTTTATTCAGTCTGGCTGCATAGGCCATATGTTGGAGGCCAGTATTCCCCTTGGCGAGGTATATTTGTGGACCTCCCAGCTGTTGGAAGTGTCTTCTGAGGTACATCCTACATGGGTTATTATACCCTATGATGGGACTGATGAGTGATTAGTAAAGGGGCACTATAACCCCAGTATGTCTAGATGGGAATCATTTAGTAATTAGTTGACCTACATAGAAGGATGTCCTAACTACTGTGGAGATATGATTGCCAAAGGGGAGATCACTATCTACCTTAGTCCCCAGATACCCCATTATCTCATCCATATTAAAGTGGCTGCCACTTATGTGTTAATATGTGGGTGCCAATTCCACAATAGAATAACCATGCAGTTAGTGGCACTTGGCTGGAGGCCGTGACATTGACACCCTTTGACGTTCTCTGTGAGGCCCCTTGAGGGATGTCTGTGTTAGCTGGACTATCAATCATGGCTCCCAGTTTGCAGTCATTACCACACATGGTCTGCTGTAGTTCACCTGTGTTTGTCTGTACCTCTGAGATGTATATGCCAAACAGTAGGGCTCCCAGGACTGAGTCCTGTGGGACACCACTCGTGACTGGTCAAGAGATGGACCTGGAGACCGCTAGTCGTACCATGTGGGTTCTGTGTGTAATCCCATTGGCAACCCAACCTGTGATGTATGGGTGTATGTACAGGCTGGTGTGTTTATCAATAAAACTTGAGTGGGGCATGGTATCAAAAGCCTTGGCGAGGTCCAGGTAGTATGTGTGAACCACCTCCCCCATCATCTAACGTCTTGGTGACTGTATGTAAGACGTCAAACAGGTTCAGTAGGCATTAACTGCACTCAACCAAGCTGACCTGGGTTGGGTCATGTGTTCGGAGGTTACCGTTGTCTTTGTTAATGACTGCCATGAGGATGCGAACCATACCATTGCAGACCAGGTTAGTCAGGCTTATGGGGTGGTAGTTACCATGGTCATTTGTGATTCCACCTTGATGGAGTGCAATAACCATTGCCACGCACCATTGTATGGGCATGTAGCCTGTGGAGAGGCTGAGGTAGGAAAGCTTAATTAGGTGGGGGGCAGGTTGTCTTGTACAGTTTGCAGGATGCAGTCTGGGACACATCTGCCTCCATTGATGCTGTGTTCTACTGTTAGAGAGGGCCATTTCCACCTGTGTGTCTCTGATGTGTGGGATACTGTACCTCTCGGGTAGTGTTGTGGGCTCTTTAGGGGGTAAAGTATGCACTGAATGTATCTGTAAGGATGTTGGCAATATCAGTAGGGTCAGCATATTTTGTGCTATATTTCACCGGCACAGTGCAAATCTGTTTGTCACCATGTAGATCCTTGACATAGCCAAAGAAGGCTTTGTGGTTATATTTCGAATCCTTGCATATTCTCCTGCTGATGTTAGCCTTGGATGATGTCATGAGGGACCTACGTATCATACTAATAGTGGTCACAGATGTCTTCCCTTCTTGGGATTTGCTGTTTGTCTGGAACACTGTCCTACTCCTGTGCTATAGCCTGTTTATTGCAGAGGTCCACCAGACAGGTGTTCTTGTCTAGGAGGAGTGAATCTTGGTGTACCAGTGATGGCATGATCCATACATCTGTGTAGGTGCTTATAGACTGCATTTGCAAATCTGTCTGTATCTTGAGCAGTGTTTCCCCTTAGCATGGGGGCTGTGAAACCCCCCCACCCCTGTCACTAGTAGTGTAAATTTAGCTGTAGGAAAGGTATACACTGTGGTGTCCATGGGTGGGGGAGATGCTTGGATGTGGAAACAGTGAATAGTTCATGGTCAGATCTAACCAGTGACCAGTTAACCTCCGCTGTGGTGCACTTGTTGCCCATGTTGGTGATGACCACTTCTAGTAGTTTCCATCCCACATGAGGGAGGTTACCACTTGATACAGGGCATACGAGGTGATAAATTCCAGGAAGCGCTGGGCCTGGAAGTGAGTACTGGAGTAAGTTTCCCAGTTAATGGTATGCTAGTTGACATCAACCAATGCCAGGGTGTGCTTTAGGACTGTCATGTTCTCCACTGTCTCCAGGTAGGTGGAGTGGTGGTCCTGGGTCATGGAGGGTGATCTGTAGCAGGCCACAGTTTACACCGCAGTTGTGGCTGATGTTAGCTGCGCATGGATGATGATAACCTCTTTCCCCCACTGTAGGGTGACCTTAGAGTTGGTATATTTATTTACGGGGGGGGGGGGTAAACAGCATCCGAAGTGGTCATATCTCAGTATAACATGGACCATAGCAATCACACATTCCACCCCCCCAAACAATATGAACATAACATATGAAGAGTATATGCCGATACACTATTACAAATATGTTCTGTGGACACAGTCACCAACACAACTGCAATGACTGCAAATATCTATGACAGAAATACATAGACAGCTTTCATTTTGCAACACTTTATTGCATTCCGCTGTATTGCCAAAAGGATTCAAGGACTAACAGCACCTGTGTGCTATACAGGAAGCATTTAATAGTGCCTGAATGAATCAGCCTGCAATTACAATAGTATTAGTCCACTAAGGAATAGGTGTTTACATAGGTAAAGAACACCCACACACATACAGACGTATAAAAGGGGTTCCTACACACCTGCATGTGCTATGTACACCCACCAACATCTACCCCACAACCAAAATAATTACATCAATACATACTGTCATACCATAACCAATTATTCAACTACTGTACAACATCTGCTGAAACCGTAACATACCTGGACACAGACACACTAACATGGCCCTATGTGAAATAGTTGTCGTTATACAATTGGACAGCTGCTGATGTAACAGGGTTTGTATGAACTAATCCTGTTTCAGAGGGTTGAAAGGTTTGTACACCAGGAAGTGTTACCAAGTACTGATTATCAGCACAGTATGATACACAGTAACACCAAACTAAATATGTCTGGTAAGCACACTGTAAACCCCCTAGCATTATTTGCATAGCTATGCAGCCTTGAGTTGCTCAAACAACCTGGCCAGACTGAAACATATGCAGAAGTATTAGGTACAGACAAACCCTGCACAAGGAGCAATGTTCAGAAATATAACATCAGTACTCACATGTAGACCAAATCCTCTAGGCATTACACACAGTATATTACTGTTCGTCTCCATACAGCTGTTGCAATAGATTTCAAACAACATTTCCATGCTGTCTTCCTCACAAGAAAGGCAAAAGGACAATGCCTAAGTGGAGTACTCATTTATACTCCACTGTAGCCATAGTATTGGCTAAGGCAGTAGCAGCGCAGCTGATACGCATGTAATTAGCTAATTAGGAACACCAATTGGTCATCGGGATAGCACATGTTACTGATCTGTAACTATAAAAGGTTGCCTTGGCACACATTCAAGCCATCTGTATCTACCTGTAGGACAGTACAAAACACTGAAAGATGAACCGAATATGAATAATATACTAGTCAATAACACCTCCGATTACTATGAAGGTATGTTTAAAATGTAGTATGTCTGTGTATGTAGTACCAGTACAGGAAGAATTACAGTGTAGTCAATGCATATAGTGGAAATAGCTATCTTGTAGCGATGTATTGTTGAGCAGTAGTAATGCTTATAGTATTCTATGTGTGTACTGCTGTAGGTCACACGGCAAACTCCGCATACACCACAAGGGATGATATGGACTTGGAACCCACCAATTCGCTTCCAGCCACTTTCACTGTCAGGATTGGTCCAACAAGTATGTGCTATAACAGGGGATAGTATATGTCAATATATTGTAACAGTCGACATATGTATGGGTGTATAAGTAAGATGAACATGTTAAAGATGGGCTTACCATGCAAATATGGTGTGCATTGTTGGATATTGTGCCAATAACTGCATAATGTGCAGTATTCTAGGCAGATCTGTATTCTATTCTACATAGCAGTTCTGTTATGTTATGCAAACAGTAGTTATGTCTATTGGCAATTACAATACTCAATAACAGGATACATATCATTTGTATTCATCTGACAGTTTAGCAGCATGATAGCAAAGATAATTGGAAGAGCCAGGTAACTATCCATGCACATAACACATGTAATATCCACCGCTCTAGTATCGTTTGCAAGCAATAACAGCTGTGCATGTGTATGTTATATAAATGTGTAGTGACCCTTGTTACAGGGCTGGATCTCTCTAGTACAGTTTGTAAGCAATAACAGCTGTGCATGTGTACATGTTATGCAAATGTGTAGTGACCCTTGTTACAGGGCTGGACCTCTCTAGTATCATTTGCAAGCAATAGCAGCTGTGCATGTGTACATGTAATGCAAATGTGTAGTGGCCCTTGTTACAGGGCTGGACCTCCCTAGTATCATTTGCAAGCAATAACAGCTGTGCATGTGTGCATGTTATGCAACTGTATAGTGACCCTTGTTACAGAGCTGGACCTCTCTAGTATCATTTGCAAGCAATAGCAGCCGTGCATGTGTACATGTTATGCAAATGTGTGGTGGCCCTTGTTACAGGGCTGGACCTCTCTAGTATCATTTGCAAGCAATAACAGTTGTGCATGTGTACATGTTATACAAATGTGTAGTGACCCTTGTTACAGGGCTGGGCCAAGTGGCTATGTGCACACCTACATAGAGTGGATATTGAGAGTAGAGACACACTGGTTGAGCTACCAGGTTTGTGTAGCCCAACCTCTCATTGCCAACCTAACAGCCACTTGCACATACTGTATGTAAGGTAGTGCACAGCACTGGTAATGAAACAGGTTGCATATCATCTTTAACTCCAGTGTAACATCTGCAGTAGGAGTGTAAGATGTAGGAGACAGCTGCCCATAGCCGCTTCATAGGTGATGGCTCATACTATCTGATTATATCCTGATCATGTTGATAGTGGCATCAGAGTCTATTGATACATGACTCTGTTTGGAGAGTGGGTGCCTGTGTCCAACGGAACTCATGGTCTTGGTGGATATGTGAGTATATACCCAGAGAAAGAAACAGACCTGTAGACACTTGCGTCATCTGTAATCAACTAACAAGATGTGATGGGGTTGGGAGGTTGGTGTAATGGTTAAGGTGTTTACCTTACAGACACAAGATGCAGGGTTTGATTCTCACACAGGGTATTTGGCTAGGTTTAAAATGGTCCACAGGGTCAGTTAACCTAGTACTAATCTAATCTAATCTAATCTAATCTAATCTAATCTAATCTAATCTAATCTATGTGCTCCTCAGAGGAGGATTGCTGCTAAAGGTAGCTACAATGTTTCCGTAATAGCCAGTGTTGTCACGTCCATAGCACAAATATTTACATGTGAGCATCACTGTCTAAAGCATCTTCATAAGCAATAAGTAAACTAAATACAGTATAAATCCAAGGTGGAAAACCAAACCAAGACAGACTGCTGCTCAGAAAGTCTAATTCCTGTGTTGTTACATATTAATGTGACCCAAAGTTGTTCAAGGTATTTCGCCTTGCTCTTGTTGCCACATTCAAGACCCCAGTGTGGTGGAAATGAATCACTAAAGTGATTCATTTCCACACTAACCTTGAACAACTTTAATATCTAAATAAGTCAACTAGTCAGGAATTAGCTCTTCTGAGCAGCAGTCTGTCTTGGTTTGGTTTTCCACCTTGGATTTATTTTTTATTGGTCCTGTTCGTGCTTTTCTGAATTCCAAACTAAATACAGTACTTGGTACTTGTAGTACTGAATGCTCATACAGGCATGTCCACTAGTCAGATACTGGTGGACATGCCTGTATGAGCATTCAGTACTATAAGTGCCAAGTACTGTATTTGGTACTTGTAGTACTGAATGCTCATACAGGCATGTCCACTAGTCAGCTACTGGTGTTTACTAATGTCAGCTTTGTGTATGTGGCCATCCTGGGGGAATGTAATCTCTATGCCATGTACACTGCCAAACCCACCTAACACCATGCCCCCACATTGTTTGGGGTGCATCTACAGGGTTAAGCTGGAAGGCAGCCCAGTCTACAGCCATGACTGGACTGGATAGACATGAGGTGTAGGTTAACACATGCAGCTCATCAACACAACCAACACATACCCTTACCAGAACACAGTAAGGACACCCACACACACTACCAGAAATCACACACATTCGCAGACGTGTCTAAGTATCTGGCCAAAAGAGTGACCCCCCCCCCCCCAAGCAGGAAGAGACAGACATCGAAATATGCAAACTGTATGACATAGTTTGCATAATTGTGCCCATAAAAACCCTTTTCCCTTGTTTAGTTTTCCCCCCTTAAAAAAGCTTTTTCCCCAAACCATCCACCTTATTTTTTTAAAGACCCCCCAAAGTACCAAAAACCCCTTTTTTTTTTAAAAAAAAATTTTTCCCAAAGGCATCCACTCACTTTCCAAGATTTCATTAAACAATCTATTTAAAAAACTCCACTGCCATTTCACCTAACACGTCCATGCTGCGACAAGAATGTCATCAGGACCAACAGCCTTTCCATTCTTCATCCTCTTCATAGCTACCCTTCCCTCCTTGCTAATCCACTGCACTTCATGATTCACTATCCACTTTCATCCAACCTTCTCTCCCTCTCATTCTCTTCATTCATCAACCCAAAGTACTCTTTCCATCTTCTCAACACACTTTCCTCACTTGTGAGTATGTTTCCCTCATTATCCTTTATCACCCTTACCTGCTGCACATCTTTACTAGCTCGGTCCCTCTGTCTCCAATTGGTACAGGTCCTTTTCTCCCTCCTTAGTGTCCAACCTTTTTACAACTCTTCATGCTTACCCTTAGCCTTCACCCCCCTACGGGGGAAATGTGACCATGGCACCAGGTCTTTTTCCCAAATGTTTTGAATGGTGCTGTGGGATCCCCTGAGCTGCCATCAACATAAGCAGATGGGATCTCAGTTTAATGTCTCAAAGACAAGATAGTTTAGGTCACCTAAGTTTTAAATACTGAGTGATTCCAGTTCCTGTACACAGATGTTGAGGGTTTTTGCATTACAGAGGGAGGAAAATAGATAATATATGATATGGGGTTTTTTGGGTCTATATTAGGTTCCAAACTAACTATTAAACCACTTAACCCCAGTAAAATGTTCTAAATATCAAATGCTCAAAAGAGTGAAAATGCAGGACCTCAAAATCTTTATTGTGGGGGGGGTTGCCCCATCGCTAAATATTTTTATATATATATATATATATATATATATATATATATATATATATATATATATATATTTCCAACTCCAAGACCCCTACAGTGAGAAAAGAGTAAATATTCCAATCTTCACCGTACTCCTTTCTCGAAAAAAGCACTTCGAGGTCCTGCATTTTCACTCTTTAAAATTTGATATTTAGAACATTCGTGTTCTAATATAGCCCCGAATTTTCTAATGATTACTCAGACATGAGTTGTTTATCTGACTTGTTGTTTGCTGCCTGGCAGTTGATGATTTCTGTCTGCATTTGACTTTTGCTGATGTCTGTTTTCATTTGATTTTGGATTATAGCTATTCATTTATGGTTTGGTTACTTCCATTTTTTTACCTTTACTTTTATATTGCATTTTGTTTTGCTTTAGTTTTTGTTCTTTTGGAGTTTTAAAAAACTAAGGTCAGTTAGAAAATAATTCTTTTGCAGACAGTGAATAAAATACAGGTAATTAATAGGAGTAGCTGAGGAATAGCATTCCTCATCGAACTAAAATTGTGTAGGCATCTTTATTTAGCTGTAGTGCTATGTGGTTTGCAGTTCTCTGCCTGACTATTGCTGATCTCTGTCTGCATTTGATTTTGGTGGCTTTTGAGTTGCCTGCCCCTACTGAAAAATTTTTTGGACACTCCTCCCAGTTTCATCTCATCATCTCATTCTGCCAAGCACTGAAAGGTCAACTGGGAAGGCCCCCCTCAGTCTCTTAAACTTGAATTAGGTTTTTTTCCCCCTTTCCCCACTTACTAAAATGAACTCTACTCAGCTGCTTTTACGGTATTTTTGCTTATTTCTACTTTATTTAGCTTTTCTACATGTTCTTAAAGTGTTCATTTGCATTTAATCTCCCTTTTTTATTAATGCTTGTTAGTAGTGATTATATTGTAACTGTTATCCTAAGCCTCTTAGTTATGATTTAAACACTTAGGCTTCAAACCAGTTATGAAAGATTTGTGGTCTACAGTCTTGTGGCAGGAGAGGATAGCCTATGCTTTTTGGCTGAAATTGCTGATGTAAGTCTTTTTTTCCGTTATTAGTTTGGCTAGTGGGTACCTTTTTTTTAAAATTTGAATCTCTGTGCCTGAAACTTTTGGGGATGTTTGGTGAACAATCTACTTATGAAGAAGAGTGTTGCTGGTTTTTTAAACTCCACAAAGTAAAACTTACATTACCATGTCTACTATTTCAGCATTTTTTTTTCACTGCACTGATTGTTTCTGTGTTGAATATCTGTACTTTTTAACCTTTGTTACAATCTTTATTGGGGAACGGTGGTGCATTAACATTCCCCTCACAGCAAGGCTCTCGGTTCGATCCTTGGCTGGGGTGCCTTCTTTTGGTCTGCATGTTCTCCCTGTGGTTACGGGGGTTTTTGTCGGGGGCTCTGGTTTCCTCCCACATCCCAAAGACATGCTGTTGGATTACACTCAAAAATGGCCCTATGTGAGTATGTGTGCCTTCTGTGGAAGGTTGGGTGCTGGGCTGGCAACTCAACCCCGAAAAACTCCACTGCCAATCAGGGAGGGTGATCCACTGTGGTGTTTTAACCAAAACCCAAAAGAAGAAGTTACAATCTTTATTAGAACTGCCTTGGTTCCAATTTAGTGAAAGAATAGGGAACTTGAGTCATTTTCTGGCCCAAGATATTTAAAGGAGACTGTGTTTTTTTGACTGGCCACAGGGCTTTGTTTTTTTTAATTTTATGTATGTATGTATGTTTTGTATTTATTTTTATCAAATCTCCTCTGCTATTTAAGCATTTTTGTTGCACAATGTTGACTTAAAATAAACCCTAAGACTTACTTTCCCTCCATTTTTTTTTTTCCATTGTTTTTGTCACAGCTGTATTAATTTAGTGTTTTGTGTTGAATATCTGCATTTTTTTCCTTTTTGCTGTCTTAAGTTTGAACATCTGCTGTTTGTGGATCAACATGTATAGATGCAGATATCCCCATAAATTCCCCTTGTAATCTGTGTAGACCCTGATCTCCCCGTGCAATTTTCCCTTTAAAATCCCCTTTGTACAGACAGATTTTTTTAACTGTTAGGGATCTATTTGGTGCATAGCTAAGAATTCCTCATCAAGTTCCTTGTGTTATTGACCTATTCAATATTTAAATTTCCCTCATTTTTTGTAGTTCAGTAGCCATGGATATGCACTTCTGGACTGTCTCTGTGGCCAATCTGGCTGAGATGGGTATGCTGAGGCATTGTAGCAATTGCCTCATATACTGACAACTCATTATTCTTATAAAACAGATAATTGCAAGTGGTATAAATACACTGTAATACTGGACATAAAACTCTCTCAAAAAAAACTAATCATATAGAGGTTGTTAGTGGCACTTGCACTACACCTGCTGCAGAGGGTAAATACCCTACATATAAAGCTACTTCTGCTGAGGAACTTACAGGTAACCTTCCAAAACACTAAGACCTCCTGCACACCCAAATTAAAAAAGGGTCCTCAGCCATCACTTCAACACTCTGTTAAAATAACACCACAGCTGCACATAGTAACACCACATCCAGTCCCTCTACTGCTAAGGCCTTAAGGCAAACCAGCACACAGTCAAAGTTCCTGGTCATTGGTTTTTTAAGTGAAGCACACCAATGTCACCTGACCGTTCTGGGGATGAGATACATCAAATTAGAAAGGTAGTCAGGTCTTTGAACCACAGGTACTAGTATGACTTTCTCATAGCCCATGTGGGTGTTAATGACCTGAGATGTACCTCCTTTTTTATATGAAGCCAGACATGATCAAGCTTGCTGAGTATGTGTCTCAGGCAGATATGAGCCTAGATACTACCTTTACCAAGGATAATACCACATTACCATCAGCAAATGATTGATTTTAACAATTGGCTTAGCTTCTGGTGTCATTCTAAGGGGTACAATATTTGGGGCCTGGGAGGACAAGTTGACTGACCACATTGCTTTGAATGAGATGGTCTGCACTTACCCCCCTTCGCTTTCAGATTTTGGGACAAAGACCTTTTCCACCCCATAGTTTTTTGGCCCAAAATGATATCCCTTTATTTAACTGAACCTATAGAAGAAAAACTGAAAGTGGCACTGCTCAGTGCAGAAGCCTTAACAAGAAAATCCATTTTGAGCCTTCCTCTCCCTGGAGAACAGTTTTTGTGTAGTAATGAAGACATGGTTTAAAGTTGCAGACCAATCTAAAGCCCCTTGACCAATCTAAACAGGCAGCTAAGAAAATAATTGATACTTCAAAGGCTAAATGTGAAGAAAAACAGCTTCTCAGACAAATGATAAACAAATATTTCTACAGTTATGTCTGTAACCTCAAGGGATATATGGAACCATGCACCAATTTTATTGTAAATGGCACCCCTGAACTGGATGCCACTACCAACTTTTTGGCTGACAGGTTCACTTAAAATTTTCTCCCACCATTCCCCCCAAGAAAATATCCCCACAATCCCCTCAAACATTACTAGGGAACAGGTCATTAATGCACCTTCCAGTGCCAAACACACTGTGTCAATTAGCCCTGATAACACCCTGGGATGCTTACTAAATAGCATGAAAATGACCTCTTTGGTCCACTTAAATCACTATTCAATTGGAAAAAGTCATGTTTTGTGTCCAAGGACGGGAAAGGGTCTACAGTCATTTCCCTCCATAAATGAGGTCCAACCACCCATCTGGGTAATTACAGGTCCATAAGTCAAGCCTCATATGTAAGGATGGAAAGAATCCTCATGGACATGATACATGAGGACATTTTAACATGCAAATACAGAACCCATCACACTTCGGTTTTGTTAAAGGAAGGTCATGTTTTATTAAATCAGGTGGACTTCTTTGAGAGGGACACAAAAGCAATGGATGAAGGCAAGACATAACCCCTTTTCTCAACCTGGCCAAGACATTTGATGCAATATCCCACTCAGGCATTATAGATAATTTCACTAAGTTGGGTATCCCTTTTATCACCTGCTGGATAGTCATTTGACTCACTGAAAAACCCAGGAGGTCAAAATATGAGGCCACCACCACCAATGGACCAGTCCCGGGGTTGGTACTGAGCCCACTCCTTTTAGCATTTATTGCTCTGAAGGGGAAAAAAACATTGAAGGTTTATGGCTATTGTTTGTAGATGATTGCAAGATGAGGGTTATCATTGACTCTCTTGAAACCTAGCATTCCTCAAGAATGTTTTCTCCTAACAAATGGTGCCACAGCCATGGTCTTAAACTCAGTGCTAAAAATGCCTAATTATCCCCTTTGGGAATACAGCCATCCCAGCTGTAATTTCCATTTTGATAATACACCCCTAAGAGTTGACCGAGTTGTCAGAAATCTGGGTATACATGTACACAGTACCCTTTTTGACCACCACATACCCCTGTGAGAAAATCATTTTAAGTTATGAAACTTATAAGTAAGAGCTTTAGATCCAAATGTCATTATCCCACTGTAATCTCCCTTTTTTCAGGCCAATCATAGAGTACAGTCCCCTTCAGTAAGTACCTGACTAGGAATATGCAGCAGCTAGAGTGACATCAGAGGTTCCTTACAAAGGAATACAGGGTGTAACAAACCTGCCTTATGCAGAGTACACTAAAATATTTTCCTCTACCCAGTCTCCTATAGGTTGCTGATGAGTGATCTATGTTTTTATGAGGCATCCAAAAATTTCCCACACTTATGAATCTCCTGCATATTTGTAAGTCAAAAAATTTTCCCAGAAATATGAGGTCTGGGGACCTACATTTTGTCTGTGATTAAAACAGAACATGCTGGAAAACAGATATGTGTCCCAGAGATTTCCCCCTTCGGGAACAGGCTTTCCATTCATGTAACTGAGTTTGTCTGTTACCCAATGTAAGAACAATCAACTTAGACCAGTAGATGGACAGGAAATGTACACTAGGCCTAACACCCATGTCCCTTATGGACAGAGGTAGCTTATAAATGCCTGTCTCTCAGTGTCCTATTTGGATACAGGACATCATTATTCTTTCGGGGAAAACATGGAAGGCTTAGAAAGGCCCCTGAGTCACTAGCCTAGTAACAATCCTTTTGAAGAAGCTTTAGAACATTATGCATTTTTTACTAGCCTTGATGTGAGTTTCTTCTGGATGTTAATTAATTTTTTCCCTACTATGCAGTCATTTGCCTAAATGTGTGGAAGGTTATAGACTTTGGCCCCAATTTAAATTTTTGTCATTGTCTTTTTTGGGAAAACAAAGGGGGTTTTTTTCCCCAGGGCCCCCAAGGTAAAAAAGGAAAGGGCTTTTAAAAGGAGGGGGTGGTTGGGTTTTCCCTTGGTTCAAAAAAGGCCTCCAAAAAGCATTAAGGCATCCCCCCCCATTTATTTTCCCCCTTTTGCTAAAAAAAAAATTAAAAATAAAAAACCTAGGGGTTTAAAAAAAAGGGTTAAAAACCCATTTGTTTTTTTTTGAAAAAGGTCGGGGGAAAAAATGGAAAAAAAAAAGCCCTGGTTTTAAATTCCCGGGGGAAAATTTTAAAATGAAAAGGGCGTGAAAAGGGGTTGGAAAAAGGCAAAAAAGCGTCTTAAACCCAAAAAAAATGGGGGGCCCTTGCGGGCCGGAATTAAAAGGTTTTACAAAAGCGGGGTTTTCCAACATGCACAAAACCTTTGGGCGTGCAAAAAAATGGGGCCCCAAACAAACTTTCCGGGGGGCCTTTTGGGAAAAGGGGGCCTTAAAATTAACCCCAAAAAATGTCCCAAAGGTTTTAAAGAAAAAATGCAAAAATTTTAGGGGAAAATGGGTAGATTTTCCAGGAAAATTTTGGGGTTTGGCAGGAAATAGTTGGGTTAAACCAAAAAAAAGGTAGCGGTTTAAAAATTTTGCAAAACATAAAAAATTTGGACCCAAAGCCCGGGAACCTTTTTTAGCCCCATTGGCTTTTAAAATTTAATGTACAAAAAAATTTAAATAAAATTAAAAACATTTAAAATTATAATAAAAAGTAGAAAACCCCTATTCTTGGAAAACATGGATTTGCCAATAGGGCCAAGGAAAGTGGGCACAAAGGGAAAAAATTCCCGCCAAAGGGAAATATTTTTAAAAATATGGGGGAATAAAAACCACAATAATAAGGGGAATTTCCCCCCATAATGGGGTCAAATGGGGAAAGGGGCCAGGGGGCTCCCACCCTTTTCCCCCTTTTTTTTAAAAAGGGGTTGTTTAAGGGGGCCCAATTTTGAAAAAGGGTGTTAAAAAATGTAAAAGAAAAAAGGTTTTTAGGAAAATTTGGGGGGTTTTTAGGGAAATTTTCCCCCTAAAATAAGGGAATGTAAAAACAGGTTCCCGTGGAAACACCTCCAGCAGGGAAAATGGTAAGGAAAAAAGGGCCCCCAAAGAAGGGGGGGCCCCCAGGAAAGGGAAAACCAGCCTTTGAACCCCCCCTGGGGAAAAGCCCCGGGTAGGGGGGGCGTTGGCCCATACCCCATCCCTTTGGAAACAAGGAACTATAGCAACAATAAAAAGTGAAAAACCCAAAAAGGGACCACCCTCCACCAAAAACAAAATTGGAAAAAATGGAAAATGGCACAAAAGGATCCCTGAAATTTTCATTAAGCCTACGGGGGCCCTTTCCAACAAGGCCCCCCAAAAACTATTGCAAACAAAACGGGCCAAAAAAAGTTGTAAAGCAAAAAAACCAAACAGAAAATTTTAAGCTAAAAGGAAATTTTTCCCAATACTGGGGGGGAAAGAAAAAAAAAAGGAGGTAAAATGCCAAAGGGGGGGCCATTCAAAAGAAAAGGGCCAAAATGGCGGGCCCCCCCCAAAAACCCCATTGATTCATTAAAACCCTTTCCCTCCTGGAAACCCAACCAAGGGAAAAGGACCCCGGGGGGAAAATCTATGTTTCCCCACCACTTTGGTTTCCCCTCCTTGCAAGGGGTTAAAAGAGGGCTTTTTTTAATGAAAGTTAGGGGGTTTTGTTCCAAAGTTTGGGGGGGTTGTGGGGAAAGGTGTCCCCCACCTCCCCGGGAAGGAAGGTTTCGGGGTCCCCTCCCGGGGTGGTGTGGCTTACGGGGGGAGGGGGAAACCCCCAAAAATTATGGAGCTTCCATAAACCTGAGGAAAAAACGGGGCCCAAGTGGATAAAAATTTGGGAAAATGAAAATCCACTGGGGTAAAAGCCAAGGAGTTTTTTCGGGGTCTGGCTGCATGGGGCCAATTTTTGGAGGCCAGAAAATTCCCCTTTGGTGGGGGTTATTTTTGGGGACCTCCCACCGGGGGGGAAAAAGGGTCTTCTGGGGACTCCCACATTTTAAACCCTTGAGGGGTAGGATAATAAAGGGGAACCCTATAACCCCGGGTATGTCAAGAGGGAACCCTTTGTTCAGGGGGCCTACATAAAGGATGCCTAACACTTTTTGGGTTATTTGAAAAGGGGAACCCCAAAAATCCCCCTTTGGGGGGTCCCCAGATCCCCCCTTTTATCTCCCATAAAAGGGGCCCCCCCCATGGGAATTTTGGGGGGCCCAATTTCCAAAAAAGGAATCCATCATTAGGGCATTGGGGGGAGGCTGTTTTACACCCTTGTTGGACTTCTTGGGCCCCCTTGGGGGATTCCCCGGCACTGGACATCTTCATGGTGTCCTTTGCCAAACCCCATGGCCCTTTAAAACCTGAGGGGGGAAGAAAAGGTAAGGGCCCCCGGGCCCCCACCTTGGGGGCCAAGGGACGGCAAGGGGTTGGACCGGGAACCCTAGCCGCCCCAGTGGGGCGTGGAAATCCCATTTGGAAAAACCCAAGGATAAAAATGGGTGTAGGACCTGGGTGTTTTCCCCAATTACCCAATTTGGGGAGGGGCCAAAAGTTTGGGTTTGATTTTAAGGATTTATGTGTGAACCAAACCTCCCCCAACTTTTCCAAACGCCTTGGGGACGGAAAGTAAAGCGTAAAAAGGGTTCAGTAGGCAGAACTGATTTAAAAAAGGGTGGCCCGGGGGCCAATGAGGGTTAAAACCAAAAATTTGTTTTGCCCCCCCTTTAATGCCCTCCTTGGGGAGACCAAAGGCGGGCCCCTTTTGGGGGGGTTAGTTCCCATTCTTGGTTTCCCCTTGAGGAGGGGAATAACCTAAAATTTTGTATTGGGATTTTGCCTTTTGGGGGCTGGGGGGAAAAGCTTTAATTTGGGAAAGTTTGGGGAAAGGTTCAGTAACATTGGGGGCCCCCATTAAAGGGCCCTGGGGGGTTCCCTCCCCGGGTTTGGGGGGGGCCCTTTTCCATGGGTTCTCTGGGTTGGATACGGGAAAAACCCGGGTTTTATTTTTGGGTGGGCCTTTTGGGGGAAGGAATTTGTCCCCCCCCCGGGTTTTGGGAAATTCCCTTTGGGGGCCCCAAGGGTTTTTATTTGGGGGCTATATTTAAAAAAGGCACATAAACCCGTTGTCAAGGGGAAAACCCTTTTGAACAAGGCCAAAGAAGGGCCTTTGGGGGAATATTTGAAAATCCTTCTATTTCCCCGATTTACCTTATTTTAAAAAGGGGCCACTTATTTTAATAGGGGGTCCAAAATTTCCCCTTCCCTTCTTGGGTTTTTGGGCTGGGGTCTTGGAACCCTGTTTTTTCTTTTAACCCCCGGGGTTTTTGCAGGGCCACCAACAGGGGCCCCCTTTGGTCTTAAGGGTGAGCCCCTTGGTTTCCGTATTGGGTTTTCCAAACCAGTAGGGTTTTGGGACTGATTTGTAAATCTGCGGGTTCGAGAGGGGGGCCCCTTTACCATGGGGCTGGGGCCCCCCCAAAACCCCTGTATGTAGGTGAAAATTTACGGTGGGGTTTAAAATTTACCTGGGGGGGGGAATGGGTGTAAAAAGGGAAAATTTTCCAGGTAGATTTAACCATCCCCATTAACCTCCGCTTGGTGCCCCTTTTGGGGCCCAGGTTGGTGGTTTGCCCCAAACCAAGTAGGGTTTCCCCCCGGGGAGGTTACCAATTTTTTGTTAATATGAGGTGTAAATTTCCAGGAAAAGGGCGGGCCCTTAAGGGGGGTTGGAAATTTTCCCATTTTAATTGGATGGATTTGAATAACCCAAATTCCCGGGGGTTGTAGGGCATTTTTCCCCTTTTAAGGTGGTGGAAAATTTTGGTTTGGGGGGGGGTTGTTTTGTACGGGCCCAAATTGCAGTTGGGCCAATTTCCCTCCTTTGGATGATTTTTAAACCTTTCCCCCTTTGCCTGATTTTGGGGGATATTTCCCCATTTTGGGGGGGCCATGGTATGGGTGTATCTCTGGGTATGGGACCATAGGCAATTTTTCCCCAAAAATCCACCAAACCTTAAACAAAACCAAAAAAGGGGCTTTTTTAAAATTTTCGAAATCCCAACCCTGCAATGGGGAAATTCATGAAAAAATTTATAACAATTTAAATTTTCCCTTTTTGGGGTTTTTCCTGTTTGCCGGAACCAACGCCACCTGTGTATACCGGAAGCAAAAAAGTGTTTTAAATTTGGTACCGTATGGTTTTATCCATAAGGTAGGTGTTAAATAAAAAACCCACCACTTACAGGTTTTAAAAGGGGTTCCCCCCCCCTGCATTGTGTGAAAATTTTTACCAAAATTACCCCCCTTTAATTAATAATAATCTTCATACCATTAACCCCAATTTTAAACTTTTTCCCATTTGGTGAAACCAAACCCTGGAAAAATAAATTATTAAATATTTATAAATTGGACAGCTTGGGCTGATTTTAAATTTTATAATAATTTTTAGGGGTTGGGAAATTTGTAAACCAAAGTGTTACCAAAGAAAACGGGAATAGCAATCACACATTAACCCCAAACAAATATGCTTAACAATGAAAAACCCCTACATATTAAAATAGTTTTTGGGGACCAGTTCCCAAAAAACCCGGGCCAAGACTGAAAATATGCAAAAAAATTGGGTTTTCAGAACAAACCCTGAAAAAAGGTTAAGGCAAATGTTCAACGGGAAATTTAATGTGCCAAATCCCTGGAAATTACCAAATATTATTTTCCCATAAAAGGGTGTTCAATAAAAAACAAACAAACATTTCCCAAAATGCTGTTCCCCCAAAAAAAAAAAAACCCCAAAATACTTTATACCCATTAACCAAATTATTCAACAGTAAACAGCTGAAACCTTAAAATTACCTCCCGGGAACCCCAAATTCCCCCAGGGGAAAATGGGTTTTTTAAACTTAAACCTGTAATTAAAAAGGGGTTTGGTTGAATTTTAATCCTTTTCCGGGGGGAAATTTTAAAACCGGAAGTGAACCAATATGAAAAATAACTAGTCAATAACCCCCAAACAAAATATGTTTAAAATGTAAAAAAATTTTGTGTAGACCTTAAAGTTTAAAAACAAGGGCCAAAAAAATAGCAAATTTGGTACAGAAATTTGAAAAGTAGAATGTTTAAAAAATTCTTTTGGTACTCCTGTAACCAAACCCCCACTTTACCCCACGGGGATTTTAGGGATTAACCCAAAATTTTCCCTTTCCAGCCCTTTAAAGGAAAAGGAAAATTGGGGGGTCCAAAATATGTCCCTATAAAGGGTAGATATGTATAATTTCCAAAATTTTGGTATGGGTGACATGTTCCCTTTTGCAAAAAGGTTTGTTGGAAAATTTTGGGATTTGTGGCCAAAAACTAAAGTGCAGTATTTTCTGGGAAAAACCCCCTTATTTATTTTTAAAAGAGTTTCTTATTTTATCCAAACAAAAATTATTATAATTTTAAAAGGAAATACATTTGAAATTATTTTGACAGTTTAAGCTTATAGAGGAAAATGTGAAAAATATAAACGGGGTAATATTCCCCGTTTCCCAGATTTTGAAGGCCAAAAATTTTTAAAAAGGGATAATTGTTATATTTAACAACATTATGTAGGGGTTAAAAAGTAAAAAATGAAAAGGGGGCACTAAAAATTTGGAAAAGTTATATTTCCCAAAAACCCTGTTTAACGGGAACTGTTTTTATTCAAAAAGTTCTTTTATGTTATGCAAAATATTTTGATTAATTACAATACCTCAAAAATATCTTTTGAATTACGGGACAGTTTGCAAATGTGCGTTTAAGGGCTACCTCCAAAAAGAAATTCCATTTTGGAAAAATAACAGCTGTGCATGTGAAATGTTATAAAATGTGTGTGACCCTTGTTACAGGGCTGGCTTTGTACATTTAAAATAAAGTGGAATTGTAAGACAAATGGTTGATTTTCCCAGGGGGGAAAACCTCTCTTGCCCCCCAAGCAAATACATGTGCAAGCAGGGTAATGCAGGTTTGCCTTCCCATCTTTAACTCAGTGTCTTTGGGGAAAATTTTAGAAGATATTTTTACAGGGGGATCTCTATATCATTAAACATGGGGGGCATGTTCCCTTTTTTGGGAAAGTGGGGGCCCTTTTTCCGGGCGGGGATTTAGTATTTTTCCCAAGAAAACATTGGATTTGTAAAATTTAACAAAAGGATGATTTTTAAAGGGTTGGGAAATTTGTGAAAAACCACAAGAGGGGAAGGGTAAAACACAGGTTTATTTTGGTAGAAATCTTTAACCTAAAATTAATTTTAATCCAAATTAATAAACTTCTAATTTTTAACCCCTTAACACCCTCAGAGGAGTGAAAGAAAGGAGACAGTGAAAAAGCTTTCATTGGTAATTTTTATAAAACATTAAACCTGATCATGTTGATAGTATGGTTTATTGATAAACCCGGGGAAGTTGTGGAAAAATTTCTTCCCCCACTTGTCAAATCAACAAGAGGAGGGATTTGAAATTTAAATTTTTCCCTTCAAAAAAGGGGGTTTGATTCTACAAATATTTGGCTTTTTCCAGGGGTCGGGTTCCTGTCTTTTCAACCCAAACAACAAATTAATCTAATTAACTAATCTGTCCCAGAAACCAAAAAAATACTTTTTTGGTTTTAATAATGCCAGGGGGTCCATACAAAAAATTTTTACAATGAGCTTTTTTAAAAATCCTGGGAATGAAAATTTTAAATGATTAAATTGAAAAAAAAACCAAACTGCCCACATTGTTTGGGGAATAAAAGGGGGTAAAGGGGAAGGACCCCAAGTTACACCATGTGGTGGAAAAAACATAGGGGGTTAAACACATGCACCATAACCAAAACCAACACATCCCCTTACCAGAAAAAACAGAAGGGGCACCCAAACATCCAGAAATCCCCGGGTCTGAATCCCAAAAAAGGTGCCCCAAGCGGGAAGGGGACAGACAAAAACAAAATGAAATACATATTTTAAAAAAATTGTCATAGAACACAACGGGGAAACACCCCAAAGAATTTTTGTAATCTACCATTTTACACCCAAAACCCATTAAAACATCACAGTCCCTTCTCCAGGTTGGGGCCACATTACCCATACACTAAAACCCATTTTGAAAAATAGTTAACAAACCCAAAAATTTTGGAAGGCCCCAACAACCTACCAGGAAAACACATTGGAACTGTCAATTTCTTGAACCCCAAAGGCGGGTATCCCCAAAGGGGCATTTTCCCAAATTGGCCAAATGAACCAGAAAAGGGGGAAATATTAAAATTTGTAATGAGTTGCAATTTTCAAATACCCGGGGTACTGTCATCCTGGGATAACCAATTTTGTGACCATAAACCTTTTGGCCGGGGAAACCTGTTTTCTGGATCAGTCCCTTCCATGTGGCCCAGGTTTCTTGGGGCCCATGCGGAAAGGGCCCAAAGGGCCGGGTTTTCTTTCTGTTTGGGCCAGAAAACTAAAAGGGACAAATTGTAATTCCCTTTCAATGGGGGCAATCAAAGGGTAACCAGTTTCTGCCCCTGGGAAAAACCCCAGACCATGATCCAACCTCACCTTTCCCCAAAAACCCGGGAAATATCAGGGGCCCCATTTCCCCTAAAGGTTACCCCCCCCTTTAAGTGAATTCCATCTTTCAAGCAAAAAAGGGTTGAACCAATTTTTTTGTGCCAAAGGGGACAAATTGAAATTTGGGAAAACAATCCATCCAACCATTTTTCAATGTCTGGAGACACCTGATAAACCTTTTAATAAAATTATTTTCCCTTTTCCTTTTTTGGAACCCAAAGGGGACCCATTTCCAAACCCCCCTTGCGAAATTGTTAATTCCCAATCAATCCTACTTATTTTTGTCCAAAAAAAAACCCCTTTAACAGACAATGTTCCCCAATGCCAAATGTTTTTTGGGGAAGTTTGGTTTAAACCATTTTGGCATTCCAATACCTTTAAATGCGGGGAAACCCTAATTCCAACATTAATGCATTTTGGCCATTTGAGGAAAAGATAAACACAAAAAAGGGCAACGGGGGTCCCAATTTTAAATGCCTTTTAATTTTTCCTAAACAATGGGTGTAGGGACCCTGGAAAAGCTTCAAATGCAAAATTACCAAATAAAAGGTTTCTTTTTCCTTTAAAAGAAAATTTTAAAAAAAAAAGAAGGGGGGGAATTTTTCTGAACAAAAATTTTGATGAAATCACAGGGTTAAATTCCCCTGGATTTATAAGTAGTACCCCAAAAAGGGGAAACTTCCAAATTTAAAATTTAAAAAAAAATTTTAATCTTTTTTGGTAAACTGGCCCCCACACTAACAAAGTGAATTGTAAAAATGCCCTTGGGGAAAAGGGAAGGTAGGGCCTTAAACAAACCCACACCAAGGGGAAAATTCCCAAAATTAAACGTACCACAGGGAGAAATTCCCCCAAGATAACAACATGAGGGGTTTCCCGGGTCGCCTAAATAAGTCAGATACACCCTTTAAAAACCAAAAAAACACTGAAAACCTAATCAGCCAATATTATGAGGCCAAGCAGGGGAAGAAACTTATAACCTGTGTCATTAATCAATGAAAAACCTCCCATGCTAAGCACATGGCGTACTGCACCTACAAAATGGCAGTTCACCCAAATTTCCAAATAAAACCCCCCCCCCCAACAGGTAACTTGGTAATATATCCATGTACACTAGGGGGCCCCTGCTTCTATGCAGGTACAAGCTGCACTCTAAAACCATAAAAAGCTTTTTGGGACCTGTCAACATCCCAGGGTGTATCCCACAAAGGGAAGAACATTCAGCTATCCACATAAAATCATGTTCAATCATAGCTCCATGTCAGGCTTTTACCCCAATGGTGCACACAACGTTATCACCCCAAAAAGGGGAGACACCATTGATAATGGGAAATAGTACCATCTGGTCGGGTTGGGTGAACCGTGATCAAAGTTACCGGTACAGATGTAGATGACAGTAGGGTTGATTCCCCTGCATATATGAGGGGTTAAAGGACACCATCACCCATACTGTGCCACTAAAAGTAAACTAGGTGTATATTCCTATGTCACAGGAGTGGTTGGCAACTGGACTTGGCAGAACCAACACTACAAAACTAATAAAACCCCAAACCAGTCCACCCAAAGTAATGGGTCATTTGGTACTCCCCTTTGTTATCTATACCACACAGACTAACACAGAAGGATCAGCCTATTGATGTTTGAAAATGACTATGAACTAGGAGCAATATTTGACTCAATGTGTGCGGGTTCAACATACAGAAGGGCCTTAGTGTGTCAGATGGTGTGTGATGTAGGGCCACAATCTGACAGCTATATTGATTGTCACCCCTTCCCCAAAACCCTACCCCCTGAAACTGTAGTTATTTCCCACCACACCAGATAGGAAACTTTGGGCCCCCTAATCATGAAAATGTAAATAATAGATCACATTTTTCCCTTTTGGGTTATTGCCCATGTGTAGATGGCCTACACTCCCCTTTAATCCCTAGCTGCACTATGAAATACCCCCTGAATAAAATGTCCAACCCAGAGGTGTTGGACATGCTCCCTTAACACATCCTGATCCCAAATAAACACCATGGACATCCACCTTTCTAGTACAAGGATCACAACATGCCTGACAGATCTCTGCCCCAAACCTTAACATACTCTTGCCTTTTGCATCCCTGTCCAGGGGCTGAAATCCCCTTTTGTGACATGGTGTGATGACCGCATGCCAAATATATCAGAAACCCCTGTATCAGTTCTGTGGCACTGCTTGAACTGGCCACTGAAACTTATGTTTTGCCTACAACTAGGTAACCTGTCTTCCTTGGCTCATAAATGGCCCAGGGCATATAGCTTACTAGATCACTATGACCATACATGCTATAGTTGATATCCAAACCTGCAAATACCATCAGGCTAGCTATTGTCCCATGTGTTACACATGTGCAACACAGGCAATACATGGCAGGATGCTACACAGCTGTACAGTGCCATGTAGATGTATATGGTAAAACACATGCATGCTTGCAAGTCTGCAGGGTCACAGGTCGTGTCCCTAACAGCTATGTATGACTATAGATGTGACATATACAGAGCATTAAGGTCAATTGCATTCATTTGAACACATCAAGGCATGTGTTGATAGATAAAGACAACAGTACAGGCAAACAGACATGCCCATGTCAAGACAGCATCCACATGGAGTATGAACAATGTCATCACATGACAAAAATATTTTAAACATCACATCACCAGTTTTCAAAGGGGATTTAAAACATGTCAGGGGTTTTTCATGTAGATTTGAAAAGGGTTATTTGTAATTTTTGGATACACATGTATGTTCAGCTGTACTGCTGTACTTTTTGTGAGTTACTGTGACCTGTCTCCATCATTATGTCTTCCAGGTATGCCATGAGACTGCCAGCATACAGCCACTTGGAGGATGAGGTCCTCCCCCATATTAACCCCAAAATGCTCTTCAGCCATGTGCCACAGGATGCACAGCAGGGATGCCCTGTGGGAGGAACTCTGCAGGAGGGTAAATGATGTTGGGTCACAATCACACCTATCAGCAGGTGCCGCACTGACCTAAAGGGGGTAAACAGCATGCTAATGCAATCGCCGGGGAACAAGGTGCAACAGGTGGGGCCACTCACCCACTCACATGTCCCAAAGGAGCTACTGGCCAACCTGGGGACACCTGCAGACCTCCATCCACAAGCTTTAGCTGGTATTGTGGAGGTGGGTGTCCCCAACCCCCGGGGGCCGGGAATTTCCCGGGAAAAAAACACAATTTTTCACTGACATTTTTACAAATATGTAATGTAACATCATATGAAACAGGGCCACATGCCCCTATTTTGCCCCTTATGGAAAATGTCAACCCCATAGTATAGTGTATTGTACCTTTGTGCTAACATAATTTCCCCCTTGTAAAAGGTGTGGATAATGATTTTTGGGACATTGGGGACCTTTAGGAATTTTCGGGGAATTTTATTTTCTTTTGTTTTAAAAAATAAATTTGAACTTTTGGAAAATAATGTGGGGGGAATACAGGAACCTGCAATGCATCACATGTTTGAAACAATTGAAGTTTTGAAACACCTACACTAAACCTTCCAAACTGTCATTGCCAGATGTGTGGGCAACAGTGAATACAATGGTGGAGGTGTGTTCCACAAAAGGTACTACATATCAGCATTACACATTTGGGTACAAAATCTTGAACAAAGTGGTGTTGGGGCTGGAGTTGGCCCCCAGGATACACCCTTGTGGAGTATACCCTTGCTATGAATTAAAAAGTCATGTGCTATCTGACATGTCCATGACATGTAGTGGGCTGACTGCAACACTGCTCAACTATCCTGCAAAACATGTCTCACATCCCATACATACCACCCTTTGTCTGCCCCGTCCTCAGTGGAGCATATGACATCTATGGGGGGATAATAAAATACATGTGGGTGGCCATCACAACCATTGGGCAGAACATGTGTACACATGGCCATGGAGGATGGCCAGAGACATGAAGCAAACACACACAGTAGAAGTGATGTACATTTTGTACACCCTGTTGTACATTGGCTCAAACAAAAAACAACCTTTGTGTAATGGTGAATTGGGTGTAAAATAAAACATGGCCTGTGACAATTTTTTTGGGAGGCATAACATGAAACCACCACATAACATGTCTTGAACATCTTGAGTGTGTCACGAAAGCATTCACCTATACAGTTAAAAACCAGGGTTTCACAACATCACATCCCACATCGCCCAGATACAGTACCACCCTTTTCCCACTTTATTTTTCCCCTTTTTGGGGGTGGATGTGGGGCATAGATGCTAAGTTACCCTGTGTGGGGATATTTCCAGGCATCAGTAATATGGTTGCAGATGTGCAGGGGTCATCCATACCCTTCTGTGACCTGTGTCACACATTCCCATTAGGGTTTAGTGTGTATACACCTCAGTAAAGTGGGTCACATTCCACATTAGATATGTTTTTATGTGAACATAGTCATGGCTATGAACTGTGTCAGTAGCTCACACTTTAAAATTTTGAACCCCATGGTTAAAGGGACATCAGCTCAATTGGGATGTCCCTGCATATTTGTAGGGTGGACAGACAACATTGCATCAGCTGAAGGCCCATGTTAGTATAACACATCCTGCATTGGGACACCATTAACCCTAATTTTAGATTGGAAAGGACACCATTGTGCACATGATCATGTCATTAAAAGCAGAAGCATTTATACTAAAGTGATTGGGTTTTAAAACAGCAGGCTGGTGTACTGTAAACCCTGGCTTGGCCCCTTGCAAAGTAAAAGCCATGCAAACCCAAAGCCACATGCCAAAGTCTAACCAGCTCAGGGGTAAGAATTGTTGAACAGACATGCACTGCTTTGGGGAGATATGCAAGCTAGGGGTCAGGCAAACATAGTATGCATGACATACCCTTCTGCCTGTCCTAAAATAGGGGGGGCCAACACAAAGCCCTGGCAGATGTACAAAGGTCAGGGTGGTCTGTTAACATTTGGGGTATGTTGCACACACCATGGCAGGGGGAATTTCAAAGTGCATGCATTGTGTTGCAGGTATGGGGATAGGCTACTAACACAAATGGTGCAATACATATGTATGCTAACCACCACTATAATTGTGTAAGGTGCATTTTTTCCCCTGCTCTTTGTGTGCAACTCAGGGGTGTATGATAACTACCATATAATTGTCTAAGCTGAAACTATAATTTTGGCCATCTGCCATATCACCTGCATTTTTTGTGTGTGTGTGTGTGTGTGTTGTGTGTGTGTGTGTTGTGTGTGTGTGTGTGTGTGTGTGTGTGTTTTGTGTGTGTGTGTGTGTGTTTTCTTTTTTGTTTTGTCTTTTTATTTTTTTTTTTGGTTTTAAAGTACAGTTCTTGTCTTCCTACAGGTGTTGATGTAGGTGTTGCCCTCCGGGTCCACCTGATGTTAGTGTCCCCACAGACTCTAGCAGGTGATGATAGTATGATTGAGGCACAGGCAGGGTTGTCAGGGGCTGAATCTGTGCCATTGGTTGCCATTCCACCTGTCTCCCCCCATCCTCCCCACAGTTCCCCCGCACATACCCCATCCCCCCCATAAGGGAAAGGGCAGTTTGGGTGGGGGGCATGGAAAGGGGGGGGGTTGGAAGGTGTGCCACCATGATCCCAGTCAACGACTGGTGATGTCCCACAGGCATTTTGCCCACTGGTAGGGGGAACCCCACCCCGCGACAAAAAACCCTCAGCTGGAGTCACCAAAGCATGTTTTGGGGTGTAATGGAGGCACAGGCAATTTCTGAATGGCACAACAGAGAAGGTCTGAGGCTTCAGAGGGCTGCTTGTTTATTAACTGACAACATCCAGGCCGCAAAAGCTCACCATCATCTTGCAGATGTTTTGGATAGACGATTTTAAAGGTGGGAGTCCTTTATGGGGCCCCCAGTGGAATGTCTGTGCTGGAACATCTGGTGGGAGTGAGGTTCGGGGATAAACCTGTTGGGTTTTCCTGCACTGCACTCTCCCATAGGGGGCAGCAGCAGTGCAGGGGTGGCCCGGCACCCGGCCACGTGCATGTGGTCCTGGATGGTCCCAACAGGGAAAACCAGTGGACATGTGTCATCAGACAGTACCCAATCTGGACCTCTGCCTGGTAGTGCCCCCAACCCCGGGCACATGGCCTTGGTGGGAACCCGTGAAAACCCGCCACAGTCTGCAGCTGTCAATAATACCCCCGGCCCGTGCCCCTGTGTGCAGAAAAACACACATAACACAAACCCCCTAACATCCCACACACCCAATATATAAAACCCAACACACATGATGGCCCTCCAAGGGGTGGGAAACCCTTTTTCACCCTGTGCAAAATGATGCCTGTGGGATCCCTGTCATCCACACCATCGGGAGGGACTGTTCATATGGTCTGATGCACAGGGTGAACATACTAGGTAGACAATTGTAGATTAATATTGTTGAGTAGTGTTGACAGGCAGGACATACCCGAACAGTTTTAGAATGCATTTTGTAATTTTTACAAAGTATCATGTGTAACAAACAACAGCATGTTGATCTTGGCTGCCTTCCCCTTTCAGGTGTAGTTGCAGGGGGTGTCGGTGTTTTTTGGGTCCCCTATGTACATGTTGACTACCCACAGGTCAAGACAATACCTGCATGCACTTTTTAGCTTCCCCACAAAATTTTTCCCATGTTTCAATTATGTTTACCCGTTCTAATGATCCAAGAGCATGATAGCTTTTTGTACTGTGTTCAGACCCTCACATCCATAGTGGGTGACATCACAGGTTTGTTTAAAGGGGAGGGTTGGGGTAAAAGGGAAAGGGCCCGGGAAAAGTGGCCATTGGGGGTGCAGCACCCACCCCATGGGGCACAGAACCCCACACACACACACACACACACACACACACACACACACACACACATTGCCAGTGTTTTGGGTGAGAACCCCCTACAAACCCACCAATTCCAAAAACAGAGAAAACATTTTACAGGTAGGGGAAGGGCCAAAATCGACAGGGATACTACAGTGCAAATTGGGGGGGTTGTAGGCTATGTAACAACAGGTCACACCCCGGGTGTACATGTTAACGGGTTTGAATGGTCTAGATTGATGATATCAACAGGGATGCTAGATTGCATTGAGTGGATGGGGGGGGGCCCTTTCACATGGTAAAAACAGCCTCCAAACCCAGGGAAAAACCCGCCACACACACACACACACACACACACACACACACACACACACACACACACACACACACACACACAAAAAACCACACAAACAAAGAATTTACCCCCGGGGGGTTTAAACCTGCCTATTTTTTTCACACCACTGGGAAAAAGGGTTTAGGAGGGGAAAAATGTGGGATGTATTCCCAACCCTGACAAAACACACCCACACCCAATAAAAATGCCCCAAAAAAATTCCCCCCATTGGGAAAACACTGACTCTTTCCTTTTAAATGTGCTGATATATGCACAATATATGCAAAGGTAACTGAAAGGGGTTTGCCTTCAGTGTCATTCAGCATTCTAATTTTCTGTCTTCCACTTCCAAAACCTGACCTTAGCAGTTACACAGGTTATTGTAGGAATTTTTCCTAGTGTTCATTCATTCATCTGCAAAAAACCCCACCACTTAGTAGTCATGTCCAAACATCTGTCCATACCCCTGCCTTACCTTTTAACCCTATACAGGGTTTAGGCTGTATTGCAAAGCATGATGTACTAAGACAACAGTCACCTTCAGACATCAGACAGCACCCCACATGGAATCTACACAAACATCAATACATGTACACATATGGGGGCTACATCAGTAAGTGCACTAGCAGGTCAAGAGGATACATTCCACACCTTCCCATGCCATGTGTGAAACATAGCCAGCATTACACCATAATGGATGTTGTATTCATGTACTGGTAGGAACCCCCACCTTCACCGAGTAGCCCGGGACATATATGAAAAAGCACATATCCGACACACACAGCATTATTCCCATGTCCACAAAATGTTACTTGACAGTGCCATGGTGAAGCCAGGGCACTGTAATTTAACAGTGAGCACATCATATTTGCCACACATACCTCATGTTTACTGGAAGAGTGCAAGCAATGTGCTCTGTTAGAGCTAGGCAGTACACTCATTCAAGCATGTGAGGTCTGTGGGGAAACATCTCACCCCAGCATGTACTGGCTATTGTGGTACTAAGGCTAATGTCCAGACAGCACACAGCATGCATGGCTTGCAATTGTTGACATGGGGTATATGTAGGAGGTGTACATGTCATGAACATATCACCTGTGACTACTCAGGAACATACAAAGCAGAGCTGGATTTCCCTGAGTCTGTCAATACAGGCCTTGTGTAGGTCCTATGATCCTGTTATTTGGGTATGTTTGTAGGCATTGCATTAGGTGGACATGTCTAAAAACATACATGCCACATGGGGTGTTGTATGAAGGGTGTCATGGGTGACCAGTAGAGAGGAAAATTACCTCTGTTAACATAGATATCAAACCTTATGTACTGTTAGCATGCTATCTGTCATGTGCATGTGTGTAATGACTGTAGCCACCTATATGTAGAAAGGATAACAAACTATGGTAATGTCATTTATGTTGTATGAGTGTGGGATGTACATATCCAGGGCAGGTACAGTTAGATCATATCCAACTATGAGGGTGTTGCTTACTGGTGTACAGTAACAGTTGACCGTGTTAATGCTGACAACATCTGAGGGACCCTGGTATGTGTACAGCAGTGGTATTTTTGCATTGCATGACACATTATACAGCTGTGTCTGTACATGGGTACTTTGCACACTTGATGTAGGCCTAGGTACAGTCCACCAATCAAAGGGTATCTGGTGGTCTACCATACTATGTCATACCACATATGGATGTGTGTTGGTAGTCTGGGGACAAGGTGGTGGATGTATATGAGGATACAACCTAGAATGCAGCATTTGCCACTGTCACCTGTACCTGACTCATCTGTGATAAGTTATGTTGGAGTAGTGGTCTTTATATGTGAGTAGCCTTTATGAATATGTGGATACCACCCCCTGGAATGGTCCATACCACTGTTATGGCCCACATGTCTGGATCTGAGTTATATGGTGGTAGTGCAATTGTGCACAACAGAGCCTTCAGCCAGGTGTTCCTCACTGCACAGATGTCAATATTCCTCATTTTAGGTTCTACATTGAGCAAATGGATTAATAAAGCCACACATCTAGCACAGGTTAGCATAAATCCAATGCAATTGTCTTGTAGGTGTCAGGGTGTTACTTCTGGGTGTAGGACATTTGCCTTGGAATTTTATGGGTAAATGGACCTAGGTATTATCCCCCCACTGAAACATGGATGCATGTGCTCTGTGTTGAAGGCTTTTCAGTCATGACAGCCCTGACAGACACTGGACAACCTCATAATAACAGCAGGACATTGGCTCATTGTTTTGGTCTAGCAGTTGCCCACTGGGACCATGACATCACTGGAGTGGCATTTAAAGTGCTTGGTAGCAAATGCTCATGTAAGGTGGGGCAGCAGCAAAATTTTGTATATGACCAATGTAAAATATACTTAGGGTAGCAGTCCTGCTAATAATGACAACTACTAACACAGGGGGAGGTCATCTTGACACCTGCACCTCAGTACCATTACACAATGTGGCTCACACATTATGCTTACATATTTATAATGCCACTGTCCACAACCTGCTATCAATGTATGCCTTTCAGGGCAGCAAAAGGGGTGTGACACATGCTGTAGGTAGCCCCCCTTTTGACCCCGGTAACCTATTGTCTGTCCCCCACGCATGAATGTGTATACTTAACATATATATGTCAGTACTTCATGTACATGTATGCATGTGTATCCCCGCACAGACACAGATATATATTTAACCCCATACAGGTATCGGGTAGTAAACCAGTATGATGTGCATATATACTGACAGGTAAGATGTACCTAGCTGTAAACCTCTGTGTTTACAATAGGATTCCATTACAATGTGTTTTGCACATGTAAGTGTATGAGCATGCACACTGTGGCCTTCAGTGGCTAGAATCAGAGTGCATCCCAAACAGCCCTCTGCTACTAAGTGTATGAGTATACCCACTGCCACCTTATGTAATTAGAGTCAGTGCATCCAACAAGCCCTTTGTTACTAAGTGTATGAGTATGTCTAGTATAACCTTGTGTAGTTGTAGTTATAGTGCATCCCAAACGGCCCTGTGCTACTAAGTGTATGAGCATGCCCACTGTAACCCTGTATAGTGATAGTAGTTGTCCAGTCCACAGATGGTCATACTCCAGTTCAGGTTCCTGTTGTGCTACAACTTTTTACCTACCTGCAGATGATGTGTCTTGTTTGTGCATACAGGTTGTAATGGAAACCACTTTAAAAACAGGTTTACAGCTATGTACCAAATGTCATTTTTTTCCTCAATCTTAGAAGGGCAGTCTGACTGCCTTGGAATGTGTAATCTCTGTGGCCCCCATAACTGTGTAGTAATTTAAAAGTGATCTGTAGATAGGCAGGAGTTCTGATCCCACCACTGGCAACTTTTTGTTTTTGTGTGACAGCAAATGCCCGGGGTGTGTGTGTCAGCAAATGGCTGAGTGTGGTTTGTGTGTGTTTGTGTCTGCATCCTGTCATGGAGTGGGTTTTGCTGCATTCCAAAGAGAATTTACCCTTTTCCCTTTTCAACTGCTAAACCTCTCTTCCCCCCCCCTGCAAGTAATCATTCCCGTGTGGTCACCCAGCCCAGAAGGGGCAACAAAGAAAGTGGAATTGTATGTGTTTTGTGGCACATACCCCAACTGCATACCACTGTACTAGTTACCTTTACATAGGCAAGAGTGTATGCACAATACTGGCAAGTGTGCGTGTTTGTGTGTGTGAAACCCCGTAGCCAGGCATACACATGTGTAATGTCTTTTAGCACACCATGGTAGCCATCTGTGGTGACCGGTGTCTACAAAGTATTACATAGTTAGGAATGGTAAAGAATACACAGTCAAAGCACAGTTGGGTATGTTATTTTCCTGTGCCACTGTCGAGCAGTGACACAGAAGTGGTCACTGGGGTGTAGCGCCACACCCATCATTCCCCCACCCTAACTCCACAATCTCCGGGGGGAGATTACATTAGCCATCATTCCCCACCCCAAACTCCACATACACAACAACCATCCCTTCTCTGGCGAACTGCTTAAGATTTAAATGTTATAATACAAGAGATGCCTCTGTTTTGTGTAAAGTCAGTTCCTTTGGAACCCTTCTGTGTCCCAAAAAGGGGGTTGTGTGTGTGTGTGTGTGTGTGTATATATATATATATATATATATATATATATATATATATATATATATATATATATATATATATATATATATAAAATATATGGTGTGTTTTGTCATGTATATATATATATATATATATATATATATATATATATATATTATATATATGTGTGTGTGTGTGTGTATGTGTGCGTTTGTGGGTGTAAAATATATATATATATATATATATATATATATATATATGTGTATATATATATATATGACAGTTGTCCAGATGTAGACTTGTCTTTGTTTTTCCGAGTACAGTACACAAGGGTACTGTACATATGTACACAAAGTGACTGTCCCATTTGTTTTCAAATGTGGAATACCTGTAGTAAGATGTGCATTATTGACTCCATGCACCATGTTTAAAAGATGGGATGGTAATTCCCCGTGACCTCATTTCATGGTCCAGGGTTCAAGACCCGCAAGCCTTGTTGATACTGTCAATTAGGACTGCATAAAAATTTAAGCAGGTGTAAATGTGTTTTTGACAGTAAAAATGGGTAACCCGGTAACAGACATGTACAACTCCCGTACACTTGAAATGCCCTTCCTTTTGGGAATCCTGCTGATGTCACCCACCTAAAATACACCTCTGGGACTGCTGTAACCCAGTAATCTCCATGGGTGTGCTGTAACTGCATAATGCTTGTGTGTTAAACTTGTTTGGTGGTGTTCTAATCCCAGACAGGTCAACTTTTTTGTGTGGCGGAAAAGCTTTTAAATATGCACACTCTTTACAATTCACATAAACCTTTTGGGAATCCTGCTGATGTCACCCACCTAGAAATACACCTCTGGGAGTGCTGTAACCCAGTATTCTCTTGGGGATGCTGTAACTGCTTTTTGCTGTAGTGTGATAAACTAGTTAGGTAGGGGTTCTATTCCAAAGAGGAATGTGTGTGTTGTTTGCCCGAGAAAGTAACAATGTTTTTGAGTATGCACACTCTTTACAATTCACATAGCCACCTTTGGCAATCCTGCTGATGTCACCCCCCTAGAAATACACCTCTGGGACTGCTGAACCCAGTATTTCCATAGGGATGCTGTAATTTTTATTGTGGGGTGAATAAATGGGGAGGGTTCTTTCAAGGCCAACTGTGTGTGTCTTTTGTCCCGAGAAAAAACAATGCGGACACTCTTTTCAATTCACATAACCACCTTTGGCAATCCTGTTTTTGTCCCCACCTTTAAAACCTCTGGGACTACTGTAACCCAGTAATCTCCCTAGGTTTTCTTTAAATGGGAATGCTGTAGTGTGATACACTAGTTAGGTGGGGGTTTTATTCCAAGACATGGCAGGTGTGTGTGTGTTTGGGAGTCAGAGCCTTTTGGGGGTGGCTGTGAGTGTCTAACCCCCTTTGGGCATTTGGTGAGCAGATTTTGTAGTTTTCCCTTTGGTGTCCATATTATATGTCACAATGTCCACCTCAGAGGAGTACAGATGTCAGTCAGCCAAGGGGCTGTGTTGGCAAGCCATACCCCCATCTGGCAAAAGGCCTGGTGAACAAAGTATGCAACCCTACTATTACCCAGAATATTTTTGAACCCATGTGTCATACACAAACACACGCCTAGAATATCCCGCTATGTTGCTAGTACCCCGCACATTGATGACAGCCAGTACGCATGCTGTGTCTCCAGCGCTCTGCAGAGGGCATGGCACGCTGTACAGACAGACAAAAATTTGCGGGGCAATGTGCCTTCACTATGTTCCCCCCTGGATGCCTGCAACATATGTGGTGCCATCAAATGTGATCCACAGAGGCCAAAAATGCCTTACACATGTGCCCTGTATGGGCCACCCACTGACACCAGGGAATACCTGTATCATGCTATCAATGCAGGTGCAGGGTCAACCTGCTGTCTATAAGCAGGTCCCCACCAGGCCAGTATTGGCATATTGAGGATAACAGTCTGTGTACACAACATGTGCCAGCCAAACCAGGGACATTTACCCGTTTTCATTATTGGGCTGCACATCCCAGGCAATGTCCATGTCAAGGACTATCAAAAACAGACATGGCATTTGCAAAGCACCATACACAAAAACCCGGATGTCAGGACAGTTCATACAATACCCATCTGTGTGGGACATTGCAGACACTACACCCTGTACCACACTGGGCCCCTTGTGGGGGATGGCCCAAAGGGTTACCCTCACCCAGCCTTGTACAGCCATCTTGCACAGCCAACCATAAAAAATGCACACATGCATGTCAGTACTGGCACCTTGTGTCTGCATGTGGGGTATGATGCTCCCCACCACAGTCACTCCCAGTATAACTCCCATTGCCATAACAACAGATGTGAAACACGTTCACATGCCCTAACCTATAGAACCTCCGGATATCCCCTGTGGTGCATGTACCTGTGCATTACTGCAGTGTGGCAAACTAAGTAGTTTGGAAGTGTATTTTGGGCCTGGCAAAGTGTTTTTTTATTTTAAAAGTGTGGTTGTGTTGACAATGACATCCGTTCATGTGGACAGCCATGTGTGCTACACCTAATGTATGTCTACTATATCTCTGTTGCAGATGTTGCTCACCAGCCCCATATATGTTCTTACAGCACACCAACATGTCAGCTTTGTGGCACATGGAGTAACTGCATGCACTTGAAAATAATGACTAGTCAATCAGGGTTTGAATTACTGGTAGGTGTGACAGACGATGCTTAGGTTTTAGTCTCCCAAACCCTTCTCTGTTTTACTTTGCCTCTGTCTGTCCCTCCCACACACACTCTGGTGGATGTGGAGTTGTACACCTGCTCAGCAGCAGCTTGTGTTTTGTAAGTAATGGTCATGATCAGGTGATGGCTTTTGCACCTGTTGCAGTCCTCCTCTAGCTGATTGCATGTGGAACAGCTGTGATGATGTTCCCATAGCAAATTGCATGGAAACACAGTACAATATCTAGGAACATCACGTTGGTGTTTGCCCATGACAGGTGGGGGTACCTGGATCTGGTGTTTGGTAAAACATCACAGATGATATCTGGATGTTCCTCAAACAACATTGGGAAATAGCGTAAAGACAGGATGGTGATGTGCCAGACATGACTACAGCATGTAAGTGTAGCTATGCTTCATTGAGACTACTGCCTGTTTAACAAGTTGTGTGTGGTAATGGCTATTCTGCATGTTTGAAAAATGACAAGACAGTGCTCTGTTTGTGAGGGACCCCCATCTGTAGGGCTATCTGTGGACTGGTCAGTGTGTGAAACCATTTGTTTCCTGTGTTACTTACTGAACACACATCTGTGAACTGCAGGAGCATAGTGTGAGGATTGCAGCCAGTACATGGTGATAGTGATGAGTTTTCCATTGCATCCCTGATTGGACATATGTCACATGAAACAGTGGTATGACAGACACTTGGTTTTTGACATGCCAATAATGGGCCACTGTTCATAGCTGCAGTCACAAGTCTTCTACACTTTGTACAGATGTCATGCAGTATATATGCATGTGTTTGTCCTCTGCAAATGTATACCATCTGTTGTGTTGGGTTGATGGTCATATCTATGCATGCTGTTATAAGTAATCCTGAATGCTGTTGACTATTACTAAGCCATATCTGTGAAAAATGCAACACCATAGGCTGTATGGGTTTTGGGGGTCCCAGAACCTCCTGTCCCACTTCAGCTGGCCAGGGGCACCAGCACATCTTGGGGACCTCCACCTCTGTTGGTTTTGCACCACCTTCTGGTGGAAATGCCCCGAGGATGGGGCTTGTCCCCTGGGAGCAGGTCCAGACAGGAACATGTCCCATCGTACAGTCCCCGGACATGGTGTTGGGGGGGGTCAATAAGGGTTTTTTAGGCCAGATACGCCAAGGGCAGAGTGTCACATTTACAGGGTGAGGCCCCCCTAGACAGCCCCCAGCACTGCCACCTTTGAGGGTTTTTTGGTGCAGTGGTGGCTGCCCCTGGCTGGGGACCCCGTCCCACTGTATCCATCTGGGGGGTCATGGGCTTGTGGATGGCGAAAACCCCGCCCGTCCGAGGTGTATCCCCCCCATATACCGACCCTTTTCTGTCTTGTCTGTCATCCTACCCAACCTATCCTCCAAACATACCTACCCCCCTTTCCCCCATCCCACTCTCACCCTACAAAAAAAATCGGGTTTCCCAGAACAACATTTTTTCCCCTACAATTTTTCCCATGTGTCCCCTGGACACATGTAACCCTTTTAAAATGCATCCCAAAATCCAGTTGTCCTCACCCCTGTCTCTCAGGCACGATCCTGGTATGCCCTGACTCCTAAAGGTTCCAGGTACACTGATGCAGATGACCCCATTGTACACACCAAACCCGTCCCTCTTTGGTTACCCCATTTACCTTTTCAAAGATGATTGCCCCAGCACCTTGCAAGAGTACTGTTCTCACATAATGATTGGACAGGAACTGTTGTGTTAATGTAAAAAAAATAAAAAGAGTGATGTATTTGGCCAATGTACAAATGTTTTTTGTAAAAACATGTCTGTCTGAGGGGGTCTTGATATTACATAGGACAAACCCCTACATAAACAGTTTCTGGTTTTCCTTTTCATTCCTTTGTAATGCTTTGTTGTCACATGGGATGTTCTTGATATATCTTTTATATTTTGTATCTATATCTGGACATAAAACCCCACATACATCTACATGATGGAATACATTTCCTATACTGTTGAATGACTGCACTGGATGATATGTTTGTGATAAGATCCAATGTCTGTTTTCTGCCATGGCTTAGTGGTTTAAAACACAATAGCTGTGTGTGCAGGGTCCTGGTTTTTAGCCTTGCAGAGGCCATTTATTTTGTTTGGGGAGAACAAATTGGAAAATTTAAAGGAAATTTAAAAACCCGTTTGGGAGGTGTGCATGGGTTTTGTGGAGCTAAGCAATGCTAACCTCTGGTTACAGTTTCTTTCACTCGTTAGCCTCTACATTGCTTCACCAGTGTTCTGCATACTTCCCCCAAAAAAAGGCTTAATTTCTCCCTTGCAAATGCACTGCATTTGGTGTTTATCTGACACTCACACCCCGGGTGGGAGTGAGGATATATTAAACCTTTAAAGTTTAATTGGGTTACATGCCTACATAAAGGGCCCCTTGGGGCCCTCCTTGACTTTGGGAAACCCGCCTGTCCAGAGTTTGATTCATATTATTGGTGTGTTCCTCTTACAATTCACCCGTCCTAATACCAAAAGACACTCTTCAATACAAACAAGTAATTGGGTTTTGGAACCCACATCCTTCATCAAAGTTATACCAATATTCTATCATCTTTTAACAGTGGAATATGTGCTTTCTGTCCCTATCAGACCTCTTTAGGGGAAAAAAACCCCGAATCAGGGACACTCATAACAACATAGGGACACATTTAAATTATTGGTGCTATTAATGACACATTGACAGACTCAGAGCATATGAATTCATACACATTTTCTGAATTTAAAAGATGTTTATAACTCTTAATTGTTGTCATTATTCATTCTAAAATTTACCACCTTTCCTCCAAAAATCACTAGTTTTAGGAGGGATTAAGTGGGACAGAGTTAGAAATTGAGTCAAATCAGGGGCGCCCTAAAAACGGGGAAATTCAGAGGTATGGTCCCTATTTGTTCCCCAGTTTGGGTTTTGTCCTGTCCAGTGGATTTGCTCTTAGGGGTTGGGGGAGGGGGTTTAGCTATGCCCATTTGAATATTACTTACATCCCGGGGTTTATGACTGCACCAGCCAACACCTGCACCCAGGCCCATAATTGCATCCCATAGTTCCCCACCTCTACCCCCTACCCCTTTACTTGGGGGCAGGGGGGGTATAAAACACACACTACACACTCCCATTTCCCCGGGACACATCCCCTTTTGTTGACCCATGGGTTATCAGGCTCAAAAACCTACTGGTCCATAACATCTACAGCCGGGTTTTATGAATCATTAGGGGCTGCCTCCGATGATCATTAATTTTGGGTGTCCCACAAGGGAAAATCGATGTCTATGTTTCAAGATTAGACCTGGGGTCTTTCCCCCTGTTAGTATCCTGCCGGGGGTCTGGGAAGCAGTGGGTGTTTACTTTTTTTGTTTTTGTATGTCTCACCAGCCTAGCTGGGGTGGGTTGATGTATGTGCTACATGTTTGTTTATTGGACCCCTCAATTTCATTGGGTTTTAACTATGTAACCCGTTTTAAAATGTGTATTTTATAAAAATTTTTTATATAATTATATTTAAATATAAATATATGTAATATATAAAAATATCTAAATATAAAATATACAGATTTGATATATATATATATATATATATATATATATATATATATATATATATATATATATATAATAAAATATATCTTTATATGTTGCATTTTCATATATATATTTATATATTGTTGTCTATATACACAATATATATATATATATATATATATATATATATATATATATATATATATACATAAAATATGGGTCTATGGATGTCTGCATATGTATATATTTATTTGTGGTAGTATATGTATTCTGTCTCATGTATATTTTGTACTATGGGGAAATTTTCCTATGTCATTTTGGGTCATAGTTAACACCCTCTCCAAAATAACACTAGCCCCCATAAGGAAAATGGGGAAAATGTGGAAACTACTAATGCAATTTCCTAGGGAAAAGGTTAAAATATGCTGATTTTATTTTTAAAAAAATTTTTAAAGTTAATATATTTTAATTTTTATTTACCATAGAGTTCACTTTAAAAGTTTAACACTGAATTTTGACAGAGTCTTTCAATGTGGGACTTGAGGAACTTTGAGGAACATGAACTTTTACCCCAAAAGAGGTTTTTTCAAAGATTTTTTGCTTGGGGGTATAAAATACCTCTACAAATACATCTACATCTGGTTTTTCCATTCCGCCAAAACAGATTACACTTTGCTGCAGTGGGACGAGTGGGTGTGGCTGCTCAACACCCCTGCCCAATGAACATATTTCTTTCCCCCCCTGTTTGGCCCACATCAGCCAACACCTGCACACCTAGACCCAACTAGCTACCCATAGTTACACCTCCCCACCCTTCCTTACTCTGGGTCCTGCTGGTTCTGAAAACCTCCTGCCCACCTTTCCCCGTTATACAATTGTTTACCCAGGGGCATCAGTTTAACCTTGTATTCCAGGTATTACACACCCCCGCCAGAATGGTCAGTGTATCATCTTCTTTTGGTTTTCAATTTTTTTTGTACAAAACCTGTCTGTGTTCAAGATTAGATTTCACAGGTGCACTTTTACCGGGGTTCCCCCGGGTTTTGGACATCATTTTTGTGGGGGGTTTTGTATGTTTTTCCTCTTAAAGGGCACTTTGTTTCTTTTTTCCCTTCCATTGGCAAGCCTTTAACATATGTCATTCTTGTGTCTTTGCTGTTTCCTATCGCTGTATATCTTTTTTAAATTTTCACACACACACACACACACACATATAAATATATATATATATATATATATATATATATATATATATATATACACATATATATATATATATTTTTTATATATATATATATTTTATATATATATATATATATATGTATATATATGTATATATATATATATATACATGATATATATTATATTATCAAAAATATATATATATATAATAAATATTTGTGAAGGGCTGCAAAAAACATAAAAATTCCCCCTGGTATAGTCACAACCAGAGTTACATTTTTCCACTAACCATATAATTTAAAAAGTCATGACTATCCCCCAGTAACTGTTTTTTTTTCTCCACTTTCTGTGGGGTTTTGAACATTTCATTTCATTAAAGTGAACTTTTAGAAATCCTTTTACAAGTTTAAGTGAACTTTTTCTTGTAAAAATTCCCTATATATATATATATATATATATATATATATATATATATATATGTTTTTGTGTACATATATATATATATATATATATATATATATATTTTTATTAAATTTTATATATATATATATATATATATATATATATATATATATATATATTTATATATATATATATATATATATATATATATATATATATATATATATATGTGGTTTTATATATTATATATCTGTTCATACTTATATACATTTCCTTTCCCGTTTTGACCCGCAAAACCCCTCAGTCTTTTTGGTAATTATATGTGTTTACTGCTGTTTTTTGTGCTTACACCTGCTTACTAGTGCCCATTCATTTGACAGGCCCCTTTGGGAAAGATATTTAAGTTAAATATCTCATGTGATCTTTATGGGTTTTAAGCAAAAAACATTCATTACATAAAATGATATGTGCTTTGTTTCGAATAATGCCTGTTCATTAGGCGATGCTCTAAACACTACACTATTTAAATTTTTTTTGCATTTTTTTTCTTTTTAATAAATTTATGTGTTAAACTAGTAGGGAGCAGCAAAACATGATGCTTTGCTTACACCTTATATTGCAGCAATTCAAATGTTTAAAAGGGACACAGGGGAAACTAATTGGTTTGGGAAACTCAACATTCCCACATGCTTGTGTGTTTACTTTCAGTTTTTTTTCACTGTTTGGACACTCTTCATTTCAAAATTTTTTTTTCCAACACTGAATTACTGACTTTCTATTAGTGGGCTCTACTATTAGGCTTTTTTTGCAACTGTCTTATGTTTACTCCTTTGTAGTGCAATTTAAAACACTCACACATTTCCTGTGCATTTGAGGCTGTACCCTCATACATTTTTTATACTGCTGCACCATCTTGTTGCCGGGACAAAGGGTAAAACCCTCCTTTTGCATTCTTTAATTAAAAATATTTGCCAATAATCAAAAAATATCTACTAGCAGGGTATCCATGAAGTTTTGGTCTGTCAATAAAAATCCAAGGCTGTAAATTTCCCCCCCTTTAATGACACCAAAAAAGTGATTTTTTTTCCAAAAAAATCTGGCATTTTTAAATATCTGCATGACACTGCATCTGTTTTCTTCAAAACCAGGGGGGAAATTTTAAGAAATGGCACCTATTGTACCATAACAGTGACATACCTTTTTTGTTTAAGAACTTTAGGGATGTGATTTATGGATTCTCCCCGACAAACTACCTACTCTTTCCTTTTCAGCCTGTATGTCATACTGTAGTTATCTATTTGCTATTGGAAAAAATTTTGAGGCTTTGTACCAGTGTTAAGTTTTTAATTTTGAATTTTTTTAGGACAAAATAATTTTTTTGACTATATAGGGGCATCAATACATTTTTTAAAATTTTAATTTCCAGTATAAATTTTATTAATGAATTTTATGGATGTTAAAATTTATAATATTTTTAAATCTACTTTTTAGGGACCCTATTTTTCCCGTTATTTACATTTTAAAAGCTACCCCAACATTATTATGAAGAGTCTTGTAAATGACAACTGTAAAAACTTGAATGGTAAGATTTTGAGACAATTTTATTTGAAAGGGACTAGTTGTTGAATATGTTTGAGTAAAATACCCCAAAAATTTTTTAACAAATCAGTAATAAAATATGTTTAAAGTAAAAAAATTAGATAAAACCAAAGTGGTGAGAACTTTTTAAAATTTATAGTCCAATGCATATTTTTTGAGGTATAGCAAATTTAATTTTTTCTTGTTCACTATAAAAAAACTTATTTATTTAAAAACTGATCTATAATGAAAAAAACCAGGATTATTTTTGTTTTGATGATAAAAAGTTTTTTGTTTTTTAGAAAAGGGGGAAAAAAGAAATTATTAGAAGAAATGAAAGGATAGATCAACATCAATGGGCCCTTTTTTTTTCAAAAGGCACAAAAAAGTAAATTCAATGCCCCCTACTTGGGGAAAATGGGGTTCATAGGGAAAAAGGCTATTATTTACTTAGACTATGGTAACTTTTCAAAGGACTGGTATATTTAGCTGTATGTCTTACCAAAAGCTTACACAAAAACTGAGCAAAAATAAGAATTTTGACCTTTTAGGCATTCTAATTTTCCCCCATAAAATGTTCCTTGCATTCTAGAAATTATTCCTGTGGTTTTTGGGGAAAGGGAGTGCTTAAAACTTGGAATATAAAAAAAATTTAAAATAGCAGCTCAGGTTAAGTGAAACTCTCAAGGGTCAAATTAAAACCACAAAAGTTTGAAGCTTCATTCTGCAAAATTGTAATATGGATTTTAAAAATTTTTTTAATGTTACAGTATTCAAAGCATTTAATTATTTATGAAATTTTATAAGATTATATGCACTTATTTAGATAAAAAAAGGAGATTCAAAAAACAGCTACTTCATTATAAACATCATCCAAAAAACCAGAACTAAATAATAAAGGACAACTAGGTGAACAGTAATCTGATGAAAGATAAAAAGTCTTTCCCAAAGGAAGTGGATGTTTTTAAGAAAATTTTCAAAATCCTATAGAACAAATTATTTTGTAAAACAGGGGTTTGAACAGAGAAAAAAGATAACATTAAGAAAAAAAAAGGGAAATGGAAATAACATTTTTGGGTTTTGAATAGTGTATATCTCAAGCTATTAAAAAAATTAAACACTAAAAAATTAAGCTTTTTATGCATGACATACCCCCCGATTTACTAATCCTCCTGCAGGACTAGCTTAGTCCTGCACAGGTCCATTTAGGAGCAGGACGGCCCTTTCAAAAAATGAGGCCTGCCTGAGCTCCTCTTAAAGAGTAAGAGTGCATTTTTCTGAGAGCAGAGCTCTCAGAATATAACCCCCCAATGAAGAACAGCAGAAAGGGTTTTGAAAAGAAGAAACTCATAGGTGACCCAAACCCCCCAACAGTCCCCTTGTGTACAACAGCAACAGTATAAAACAAATAAAATGAAGAAACCCTTTTTTTAAAAAGATTAAAACTAACCATATGTGGGGGTGTGCCCATTGCTTAGCTAAATTAATGCAGCTTAAATGGCTGAAGAGGATAACAAGGAAGATATATGCAAATGAAGCAATAGCAATAGTGTAGTGGGCAGAGCATTCACCACGAGCAGGAATTTCCCGTTGAGTCCCACTGCAGCACATTCCATTTTCCATGGCAAAGCATGTTATAATAATATTTATGTTGCATAACCCACTAAATAACATATTTTATGAACTGGAGTACTGCAGTAAATGCACATGTGAGGTGTCAGTGTCATAATGAAAAAGGGACTAGTAAGCAGGTTTAAGCACAAAAAAGCAGTAGTAAGCATTTAAAACTAGTAAGCAGGCTTAAGCCTTTGCATGGCCCCCGGTTTAAACACATTCATGTTATTTATGTCTGCAAATATATATGTGTGTGTGTGTATATATTATATATCTGTTCATACTTATATACATTTCCTATTCTGGGCACTGCTTAGACCCGCGCAAGCACACTCAGTCTTGCTTATTGGTAATTATATGTGTTTACTGCTGCTTATTTGTGCTTACACCTGCTTACTAGTGCCATATTCATTATGACAGTGCCACTTTGCTTGAATGATATTTAAGTTAAATATCTCATGTGATACTCTTATGTCGGTTTTACAGCAAAACGACATTCATTCAACATGGAAAATGATATGTGCTATTGTTCGGCTCGAACCGTGAATGCCTGTTCATTAGGCAGATGCTCTAAACACTACACTATTGACATTTACGTTGATTCTGCATGTTTTTCTCTATTTGAATGAATTTGATGTGTAAGCTATGCTCAGTGGAGGGCAGCGACGCACAAACATGATGCGCTTTGCTTACACCTTCGATATTGCAGCAATTCAAATGTATAATAGGGACACAGGGAATCTAATTGTGAAAGTTCTAGGGACAGGACTCAACATTCCACTACATGCTTGTGTGTTTACTACTTCAGTTTTATTTCACTGTTCGTGGACACTCTTCTATGCTTAGCATACATTTCGGTATCCACGGACACTGAATTACTGACTTACTATTAGAGGTGGGCTCTACTATTAGGCAAAGTAGGTTTTGCAACTGTCTGGGCATGTTTACTCCTTTGTAGTGCAATTGTACACACCCCCTGCACTCCACACATTTCCTGTGCATGTCGAGGCTGTGGCGGCGCACCCTCATACATATTTATATGGCGCTGCTGCACCATCTGTAGTTAGGACGCTCGGCACAAGGCTAAAACCATCCTTGTGCCGAGGTTCTTGAATCCTGGGAAATATATTTGCCAATAATCAGAAATATATCTGGGACTGGAGCAGGCTATCCATGGTGAAGTAGTGTGGTCTGTCAATCATATCCTCCAAGGCTGACAAATATTGTGCCCTCTTGGAATGACACCATAAATTATTGAAGTCAATGATTTTTTTGCTCAAATTATGGCATCATCTCCAGAGAAGGCAGAATGCTGTTCATTGTTAAGCTTATATCTGCATCAGACACTGCATCATGTCTATCTTCATATAGGCCAGGGAGATACATTTCAAGTAAATGGCACCTATATGTACCATAACAGTGACATACCTGTACTTGTTTAAGAACTTGAGTGCATGTGTGAGCTGATGGATTCTGGCACCAGACAAGCTACTGCTACTCTTTCCTTGTTCGGCTTATATGTCATACTGTGGAGTTATCTATATATCCTCATGCTATGTGAGGTGGTAGGCTTAATTTGCTGAGAGTGCTTTGTACCAGTGTTAAGTTTTATAGGTCTTTGAGGTTTATGCACTTATGGAGGACAAAGTAATTTATTGACTATATAGGGACATCAACTACATTTTTTAAATTTGCTTACCAGTATAACTTTGATTCAATGAATTATATGGATGTTGCAATTTCTAGGGGAATATATGGCTTTAAATCTACTTTATAGGAAGACCATATTTTCCGGCAGTTATTTACATTTTAATAGCTGCCACCCCCAACCGTTCATTATGAAGAGTCTTGTAAATGACAACTGGTAAGAGTAACTTGAATGGTATATGATTTTGAGACAATTGTATTTGAAAGGGACTAGTTGTTGAATATGTTTGAGTAAAGAGGGTACCCTAAATGATTTTTGAACAATATCAGTAATAAAAATATGTGCTAATGTAAAAAAAGGATTAGATAAAGCCAAAGTGGTGCAGAGAACTTTAAATTCATAGTCCAATGCATATTTTTCAGAGGTATAGCAATTTAATTTAATTCATTGTCTCCCACTATAAAAATCTTATTTATTTAAGAACTGATCTATAATGAAAAGAAATCCAGGATTATTTTATGTTTTAGATGATAAGACAGTTTTCTGTTTATTAGAAAGGGAGAAATATTAAGAAATTATTAGAAGAAATGCAAAGGGATAGATCAAACATCAATGGCCATTTTTCTCAAAAAGGCACAAAGAAATGTAATTGTTACAATCAATGCCCTTATATACTTCAGGGCAAAATGGTGTTCATAGGAAAAGATAATAAGGCTATTATTTACTTAGACTATGGTAACTGTGTAACCAAAGGACTGGTATATTTAGCTGTATGTCTTACCTGTAAAAAGCTTACTACGTGGAAAAAGCTGAGCAAAAGTAAGAATGGTAAGCATGACCTTTTTGAGGCATTCTATTATTTGTCCCTCTTATAAAATGTTCCACTTGCTATTCTAGAAATTATTCCTGTGGTTATTTGGGGAAGGCAGTGCTTGGGAAAACTGTATGGAATATAAAAAATTAATATAGCAGCTCAGGTTGAATGTGACAGCTCTCCAAGGACTCAATGACAATGCATCACTAGCAAATGTTTGAAGCTTCATTCTGCAAAATTGTAATATGGATTTTAAAGATTTTTTTCAATGTTACAGTATTCAAAGCATTTAATTATTTATGAAATTTTATAAGATTATATGCACTTATTTAGATATGAAAAAAGGAGATTCAAAATAACAGCTACTTGCATTATAGCAGCATGCATCCTAAGAAAACCAGAACTAATATAGTAAAGGACAACTAGTGTGAATCAGTAATCTGATGAAAGATGAAGCAGTCTTCCAAGAGGAAGTGGATAAGTTTAGTAAGAAAATGCTGTCAAGGGATTATCCTATAGAACAAATTATGGTATGTAAATCACAGGTGTTTGAACAGAGAGAAAAAGATGGTAACATTAAGAAAAATAATAGTGCAAATAGAAATATTAGAACATTTTTACCAGTTATGAATAGTGTATATGCTCAAGCTATTAAAAATATAATCACTAAAAATTGGAAGCTTTTTGATGCATACCAAGACATACTCCCAGATTTACTAATCCTCCGTGCAGGACTAGCTTAGTCCTGCACAGCGGTGGCCATTTAGGAGCAGGACAGCAGCGTGCCTTGCATAATAATGAGGTGCGCTGCCTGAGCTCCTATGCTTATACGGAGCATGTAAGAGTGCAGTGGGTGTGTCTGAGAGCAGAGCTCTCAGAATATACATGCCCCCACAATGAAGAACAGCAGAAAGGGTTATGGAATGACCGAGACAGCTCATAGGTGACCGCATATTCCCACCAACAGTCCGCCTTGTGTACAACAGCGACAGTATACATACATACATAAAATGAAGAAACCATTTATTTTTTATAAAAATCCGATTAAAGCTAACCATATGTGTGGTGGTGTGCCCATTGCTTAGCTACAGTTAATGCAGCTTAAATGGCTGAAGAGGATAACAAGGAAGATATATGCAAATGAAGCAGCATAGCAATAGTGTAGTGGGCAGAGCATTCACCTTACGAGCAGTAATTTCCAGATTGAGTCCCACTGCAGCACATTCCATTTTCCATGGCAAAGTATGTCATAACTAATATTTATGTTGCATAACCCACTAAATAACATATTTTCATGAACTGGAGTACTGCAGTAAATGCACATGTGAGGTGTCAGTGTCATAATGAATAAGGCACTAGTAAACAGGATTAAGCACAAATAAGCAGTAGTAAACATTCAAACACTAGTAAGCAGGCTTAAGCCCATTTGCATGGCAGTAAGCAATGCCTACACTGGTTAAGCAATTCTAAAGCTAACTCTCTGTAAGCAGATGTAACGGCAGGTTAGCAGTGCTTACCGTCGCGTAAACCCACTTACAACTGCTCAAAAGTGCCTTAATCACTCTGTATTCAACAGTCCTTGTTCTGCCCATCAACAAAATAAACAGCCAGGTAGAACTTGAACCCAGGACCCTATACACCATAGTCACAGTAGTTAACCACCAAGCCATCACAGCAGTACAGAAGAATGAGGTATCAGCAAACAAGTCCTCACAATAGTAAAACCAAACTGAACCTGTGAAAGGAATCCATACACAGTCATATGTTTCATAACTCTGTAGATAACATAAATATGTGAACTGGAGTACAGCAGTAAGCCCAGAAGTGAGGTGTAATTGTAGAGTGTTGAAGTCCCCAGTAAAACACAAGGACCCCATAGAGTGTACGTACACATCATTAATCATGGATACCAGGCAGATATATAAGATGTAATGAATAAGAAATCAATGCCAAAAAGAAAAAAATAATGCAAAGTCTAATGTAAGCAACGCTAAGCATTGCACAGGCCAGCTTAGGAGGTGTAAGCAATGTGTAGGCCAGCTAGCTCAATGTGCCCAGTGTTATACCCCTTTAAACAATGCCAACCTTAGTTAAGCAGGTTTGCCCATAACTTAGCCTTTTCAAATCCGGCCAATCATGGAAAAGTGCAGGAAATCGGCCCTACTTAAACCCAAGAGGCGGGAATACATCTCATAACTGGTTGTAGCTTCCCCTTGCAGGCACTATGCAGTAAGGGGAGAAGGTGTGCACTTTCGGGTGCAGCACTGGTGCATCCAGGACTCTAAGGTCATGGCAGGACTCCTTGTCAAAGACCATGATCAGAAACTGCTGCAGGGTCAGTACTAGGGCTCCCAATATAAGGCGGAGGCCTGGGACCATCTCACCCGTGACCTCACCAGTGCTACTGGCATACCCCAAACTGATGAACAGGTCAGGCACCACTATGCCAACCTGAAGCGGCGTAAGGGGGACCTCTTGGAGGAGCAAAAAGAGATGTTCCAGTCATGTGTAAGTATCACCCCAGTTTGTGTGTAATAATTGCCAGCTCAGGTATATCATGGATATGTATGGCTAAATATTCCTCTTATGTCCCCCACAGCTGCAATGGAGAGGGCCACATACCAGGAGGCCCACATCAGTCACCTGGCGAGGTTGCAATGTGAGGCAGGTCAGTAATACTCATGCATTTATTCTCATAGGAAATAAAAATAACAGTAGTAGTAAATTAATTGCTTGTATAAAACCTGTATTGTTCAAGGCAAGTACTGCATACACTAGAGAATATGGCAGGAAGAGTCTCATATTGTCTGTAAGTCAATAAAAGTGTAATAGCCTGACAAAACAGGTCTAACTGCTGGACTCCATATGTATATCCTGGTATCATACGGTAATGTAGATATGCAATCATGTAATAGTACTGTATTGTTAAGCACTGTTACCCACACCATGCACCATAAATTGAATGTGTAGGAATGCCTGCATATGACAGGTGTAATCCCCAGAGGCCATTTAGTACAACTGAGAGACACATAGATAGTAAACAGGGAAAGTGCAGGCAACAAAAAACAAATAGCACATGCAACTCAGATGTAAATTGTTGTTTTTTTAGCACACACAGCCACGGTTTGAATCCTGCCAGTGGTAGTAGTCTGCATACAGAATCATATCCCACAACTGTACAGATATGTCCAGAATGTCTATTAAAGTAGCACATATCTGTTGCCTATCAACCTGTCCCCCTGGGAAATCAGTGGGATGATCCCAGATGTATAGGAAGCAAGCAGGAAATACAAATGATTGACACACAGCTATGAGAACAAAGCTGGCACACTAGCAATACTTATGTGACTAAGAAGCCATGTATGTCCCATTTACACCCCAACTTGTCAAGCTGTGGTCAGAATGAGATGTATTTGCATAATAGTAATGTGGAATCTGGTACTGTGTGTGGGAACATTCAGGTAGTGCTAATAAACATTCCTCCCGCAGGTCTGTCAGATACCAACACTGTGCCCAGAAATACAAGAATGATATGCAGTTGGTCTGAATAATGAGGTATTGCACATCACTGTCATCCACACTGTCCTACTACATATAACTGTCCAGGAAATCTGTATGAGTGTTGTAATACAAGGTCAGAATGCAAAAGCACAGGGGATTAATAAGACAGAAAGCAGATAGGAGATATACAGCAATATCTATATAGTAGGCACAACTGTGATGGACAGTGTTAAAGTTGTAGCAGACACAGCCATGGTCAGAATCCTGGGAGTGGAATTAAACTGCATACAGATCCATACCCCACAACTGTACAGTTGAGGCCAGAATGTCCAGTATATGTGCCCATATCTGCTGCCTGTCCCCTTGTCCCCCTGGTAAGTCTGTGGGATGATACCCAGATGTTTAGTCAGCAAACAGAGAATACAAGTGATTATCAAACATCATGAGAACACACGTCACTGTAGTAAACCCTGAAACTGTTAGGAGAGTAAGATTTCAAGTATGTTCTATCTACACTCCCATGTTGTCAAGCTGTGACCAGAGTGTGTACCGTAACAGAGTGAGATGTATGTGCATAATACTAATGTGTAATCTGGAACTTTGTGTGGCAACACTCAGGTAGTGATAACAAACATTGCTCCCACAGGTACGTTGGATACGAACACTGTGCTGAGAAATACAGACCATTATAACCTGTACTGGTACTGTTCACTCTGGTATTGTAGGGAATTGTGAGTGTTGCAGTTTCTCTGAATAATAAAGTATCACTGGTCACAGTAACCCACACTGTGCTACATAATATAACTGTGTAGGAAAGCATGTATATGTGTGTGTCAGGGCAATAAAGGTGGAAGAGGGCAATATTCTAGATATGTCCAGGCACACCAGCATGTTGTCAACACATGGCCAGAGTCTGGGCAGAAAGAGTTGGATAGCTATGTGCAAAACATCAACACAGAATCCGGGAGCATGTGTAAAAACAGTTAGTGTTAACAAACATTCCTTCCACAGGTATACCAGGTAAGCGCTGTATACTGCAGGTAAAACCGATCCATGTGTAATGATGACAACAGCCATATCACTGTCCAAACTAAGGCTATACGGTAGTGTAGTAAGACTTGTAAGGTACACATAACAGCACTGACTAGGAAAGTAATGTGGACTACAGGAATATACTAGTTAATTGACATATTTCTCTCCACCACACCATATCTACAGAAATAATAAACATACCCACCCCAACTGGTATGTAATGACTCTGATAATGTCC
>NC_056740.1:84659441-84666941 GCF_019279795.1 Protopterus annectens | reverse complement strand
AGCAGACGAGGTGCTCCCGGGGGGGGTCCCAGACATGCTGCGGCCCAGTGCCATGGCCAGATGAGGTGGGAGAGGTGGGTCTGCTGGGACCGTCCTTCTCATACATGCTATGGTGTTACAGTTTTAAAACATATGTGGGTTAGTAATAGTCAACACAAAATAGGAAATACTGCATGCTACTGTAATCACATGTATGCTCCAGTAGGCATTTTAGGTAATATTCCGTAGATCCCCTGATGGGGTAGTGTTCCACAAACACCAATTATAAAGGCACTACACATTATGCGCTGCATTTTTCTGGTCCTCTGGCCAGTCTGCTGTTGATGACTGCCATGCTTCCTGCTGGTTCATGTTGCCTTGAGGGTCATGGACATTATTGCCCCCCTGTGCATTTGGTTATTGAAGTTGCGGGCATGGCACAGCATTCTTCTCTTTGCCCACAGGGAATTCACATTAGCCATATTTCTCTTCAGCTGATTGCCACTTTAGCCATGTGTCCCCAGCCAAATGTAGCACAGAGAAATGTCTCACTGGCTAACTGCATAAACCCATCAGTGGGTATGTATTTTTAAAAATGGCATGCTGCAGATGAATACTATCTGTGATAACAGATGCAAAGGTTGGCTAATGTATTGCAACAGTGACATATATACCTTTCAATGATGTAATTCTTACATCTCTGCTGTGTTAGAATATCTGGTAAATACACTGGTTTATTTTAGCAACAGTTCTGAACTACATTCTGCAAGTAATTGTTCCATATAGTTTAAAAATCTTAGACAACTGTGTCTCTTCTATATTGATGCTACAAAGGCAGGCATGCAAATTACCATTTCTGCTTTTATAGTTATCAGTAAATGAATAATACTGGTCATTAGTGTGCACATGTCAAACATATCCATTTTTATGAGAGAACAATGTGAACATTACAGAATACATTTGGTCAGACATTAAAAGCCCAGTGCAGTTTAATTAGAAAATGGACTTCAATAAGGCTTCCTTGGTAAAATACATACTGGTATCTCACTGCTCTCTTGAATACACATACCTTATGCAGAAGTCAATAGTAAATCCATCTGCAAAATGTGACTTACGTGACTGATTGCCTTATAACTCATTGCATTGCCACTTGAAGGGATCAATAACTTCTAATTAAACACACATTCTTTTTATGAGCAGGCTAGCCTTACCCTGTTTCTTGTGATTGCTATACTCCAAGCATTGCAGATAATGATATTTGCATTCAGTCTAATGAATCAGCACAGCTATTTATTTAAAGCATGACAACAGTTACGCATTTAGAGCCAAATAGTATGACTTGCATAAGGTACTTTATAGCTATCTTTGTGTATATTCAGATCGGTTCTCCTGAGCAAACATTTTCTTTCTTTGTTGCATGAGATCATTTTTTCTCAGTTTCATGATTCAGTACTGTTGATGTGTACTTTTGTTTATGATGTCATCTGGGGGAACAGCTGGACAGCACAATATATTATTTGTTAGATGTAGTAAGTCATACTGTACCCAGCGAAATGGACATTAAAAGATAAAACACTAACACAGTATGAACGCTTCATAGTAATTTGAATAATTTTATATACATACACTTACACCATCACATAACTTGACTAGTTACAGAGGAGTCAAAGTCAATCAATTGCACACCTGCATGCATGCATGGATATAGGGATATGCATACATACATAATATGTGTATGTATGTACGTATAAATATATATATGTACTGTAGACATATACATATATATATATATATATATATATATATATATATATATATTGTGTATATATATATATATATATATATATATATATATATATATATATATATATATTCACTAGATAATCTCAAATGTTGAATTTCAGTATTTCATCAAGACTGAATAGCCGATATTCCACATTCAAGATAACTGCACTTTCAACTATTCAGTCTCAATATAGTGAAATCTGACATTTCAGTATTTTGAGACTGTCTAGTGAACTTATATATATATATATATATATATATATATATATATATATATATATATACATACACAGGTACACACACACACACACACACACACACACACACACACACACACACACACACACACACACACACACACACACACACACATATATATACCACAGTTATCTGTCTAGTGATTCTGACTTTAATACACACTTCATGGAACTGTATTCATTTACTCGGGAAGTTTGGGCATTTAATCTTAGTTGCCACAATAATTCTCTCTCCTCTAACCTTAATGGCCAAGCTCTTTTCCTAATGTCTTGTTGTACTTGATCAATAAACATATACCGAAATTCATGATCGGGGTACTCCATGACATGTCTAGCCAGGGCATTGTTATGATTGGCTTTGGATATATTGCAGTGATGTTCATAGATACATTGTTTTACACAACGTTCTGTTTTTCCTATATAGAAACTTGGTCATAATTGACATTGAGCCAAATATAATACACCTTTTATTTCACATGTATATTTCCCATTGATGTTAAAAATCTTGCCACCTATTTTAAATTTTGTAGTAACGTCTATATATTTACAATAGTTGCAGTGCCCACGTTTTTTCATACTCCTATGTGGTATGGAAGATTTCCTTCTAGACTTTAGTAGATTTTTCAAATTCAAACCATGTTTGAAAATAATTCTAGGTGTTAACCCAGTTTCTAATTAATTCCAGTATCTTCATTTATTAAAGCCCAATTTTTAATCAAGATATTCCTAAGTGTCCTGGCATCATTTGAAAATGGGGTAATGAAACTCAAATTATAGCTGGTATTAGACATATTATGTCCTATAGTGACATCCTGTACTGACTCACTTGATGTTTGGCACCTAACAGTGACAGTGCCCCGGTTTAATATTGCTACAAAGTGCCCCACTTCCCTTTTTATGGTGACTTCCTTAATGATGTCATCCACCAACATTGTTGGATATGCCCTCTTAATCTGTCTTAAAAGTTCACTTTCCTGAAAATAATCACCATCCAAAGTCACCATTCTAGCATCTCTAACTATCTGCCCCTTTATCATAGACCTTTATTGGTGATTGGGGTTGGAGCTGCTATAATGTAGGAAGCTGTTTGAATACATTAGTTTTCTATAAATGTTGGCAATATATTAAGAGAGGTATGAATAAATGTGGTCACTGCCACTATTGTAAATATATAGAAGTTACTACAAAATTTAAAATACGTGGCAAGATTTTTAACATCAGTGGGAAATACACATGTGAAATAAAAGGTGTGGTATATTTGGCTCAATTCCAATTATGCCCAGATTTCTATATAGGAAAAACAGAAAGTTGTATAAAACAATGTATTTATGAAAATCAGTACAATATATCCAAAGCCAATCATAAGAATGCCCTGGCTAGACATGTACCCTGATCATGGATTTCGGTATATGGTTAATATACATATACATATATATATATATATATATATATATATATATATATTCACTAGACAATCTCAAAATAGTGAAATGTTGAATTCCAGTATTTCAAGACTGAATAGTCAACATTCCACAACCATGAAAACCACAATCTTGACCACACACACACACACACACACACACACACACACACACACACACACACACACACACACACACATATACAGCTACCTAACTACACTACAACAAACAAAACAACACACACAAACACAATATAACATACAAACACACCTACCCTACCTATAAGCAGGGGGGCAAGCCAACCTGCACCCCCACATCCCCCCTACTTATACATACTAACTCCGAGGTCACACTAAACCCACAAACACACAAAATCCACCACTACACGCACTTACACACAATAAAATCCCTACTACTCAATACCCTTATGTAAACACCAATTACCTGAATCCCCAGCTAAATCCACAAACTGCACCGCATGTTATGAAAGCGACACCATGACAGTGGACTCTACAATTCTGCATTCAAGATAACTGCACTTTCAACTATTCAGTCTCAATATACTGAAATCTGACATTTCTGAATTTTGAGACTGTCTAGTGAACTTATATATATATATATATATATATATATATATATATATATATATATATATATATATATCTATATATTCATACATATATATATATATATATATATATATATATATATATACATATATATATATATATATATATATATATATATATATATGCATTATACAGGTACACACACACACACACACATGTGCGCACACACACACACACACACACACACACACACACACACACACACACACACACACACACACACACTCACACAATATAAACACAAAATAATGAAAATAAAATGTTAAGCAATGTTTATGCAGAGGGCAAGTTTCCCTGCATCTCACACTCTTCCTGTTAATTATATATACCAACTTCAATATTGCATTACAGTGGGGAAATGGCTAAAACCCCCTCCTCACTGTACCCCAGTCTTGGACAACAAGCTACCAGCACATGCTGAAATTCTAAAATTTAAAATAAACATGCTGGTACCACATGTGTTTGACATTCTGAGCTGTTGATCCAATGAGTGGGACATAAATAGACAGATAGATACCTATAGATATAGACATAGTTATAGATGTAGTTACAGATGTAGATATAGATAGATGGATCTACTTAGTTATATATGTAGATACAGATGTAGATATAGATAGATGGATCTACTTTAGTAGATCAAATTAGCACACAAACGAAATTTACATCATCGAGATGACAACATTGAAATTTGAAGATAACGAAAACTTAAAATATAGAAACCCAAAACCCTGATAATCAAGTTGCACATTCTTTGCACCACTTCCAGCACCCTATATATACTTGTGAAAAGAAACATAAAAATATCTTACTCGTATTTATGAAAACAAATTATCAGCTGAAAACCGTTTAATAAAATTTGCAGAGATTGCCATCAAGTATAATATAATTTAAAAGGATAGAGTTCTATTTTTAATAAACTGTCCATTTGACTTTTCAAAAGTGTTGATATAGCTTTAGTGAACATAACTCAGTCATAAGTACTTTTACGACTGAATACAAATTCAAATCCATTATACTTCTGTAACACACAAATGCCATTACCAATCCACCTTTACATTTATGTCTTGGTTTAAACTTAACATTCCCAATATTTACATGTTGTAAAACCTGTTTAAAATTATGTATATATCTTTCTAATGCATTTGTTTTTCTCCTTTCTCAGACTTTTTCAAACTGTAAATAGCACCAAGAGTGCTGGGTACATGATATGTAATATTCGGCATAATGTTTTCATGGTACGTGGTACAAACCTATAAAGTGAGAATGATAATAGAAACCAACACCACAGTAAAGGCAGAATGGAATAGCATTCGACCTTACAAGTTTCATAGTTTTTAGTTTTGTTATATTCATATTTCGATGTCATTGTCGCGATGATGTAAATTTCAGTTAAGTGTTAATTTAATCTGCTATAGTATATCCAGATAGATATAATGTATTGTGTATCAAGATTTAACTCCAAAATCATGAAAAAACACAACGTTGTTAGATGCATTTCTGAAATATAGAAAGGTGATTAACATTTTATTAATCACCTTTCAACATTGTTAAACTCATATCTCACACCAGATGGAAAACAACAAGACACTACAGTACAGCTTTAAAAAATGTAAAACACTTCCAATTGATATACTTGATATTGTGTCAGAATAACATATCTTACAGCTTTTAAAACTATCAAAGATACACTTTTCTTCTTTGTGAGACAGTTCTAAGTATCTTACAACTTTAAAAACAAAAAAAAAGATGATGATAGTTCCAACAAACACATTTATTGTTAGCGCTTTCATCTACTACAATCAATAAACTTCTTCAGACATCAACCATTCATTCACACAAGTTTAAATAGGATGTGTAACCATGACATCACTTTCTGAGATTCTTATAGCTGCATTCCACATAAAATTCACTTGTCAATGCAAATTTTATGACTGCATCTTAAATATCAAATAAAAAATTGACTATTAAGTGTGATTATAAAAAATATATATACATATATATTTGTACAAACACACACACACACACACACACACACACACACACACACACACACACACACACACACACACACACACACACCACAGTTATCTGTCTAGTGATTTTGACTTTAATACACACTTCATGGAACTGTATTCATTTAGACCCGGGGAAGCTTGGGCATTTAATTTTAGTTGCCACAATAATTCTCTCTCCTCTAACCTTAATGGCCAAGTTCCTCCCCTAATGTCTTGTTGCACTTGATCAATAACCATATACCGAAATTCATGATCAAGGTACTCCATGACATGTCTAGCCAGGGCATTGTTATGATTGGCTTTGGATATATTGCAGTGATGTTCATAGATACATTGTTTTACACAATGTTCTGTTTTTCCTATATAGAAACTTGGGCATAATTGGCATTGAGCCAAATATACCACACCTTTTGTTTCACATGTATATTTCCCATTGATGTTAAAAATCTTGCCATCTATTTTAAATTTTGTAGTAACATCTATATATTTACAATAGTTGCAGTGCCCACGTTTTTTCATACCCCTATGTGGTATGGAAGATTTCCTTCTAGACTCTAGTAGATTTTTCAAATTCAAGCCATGTTTGAAAATAATTCTAGGTGTGTCACCCAGTTTCTAATTAATTCCAGTATCTTCATTTATTAAAGCCCAATTTATAATCAAGATATTCCTAAGTGTCCTGGCATCATTTGAAAATGGGGTAATGAAACTCAAATTATAGCTGGTATTGGACATATTATGTCCTATAGTGACATCCTGTACTGACTCACTTGATGTTTGGCACCTAACAGTGACAGTACCCCAGTTTAATATTTCTACAAAGTGCCCCGCTTTCGTTTTTATGGTGACTTCCTTAATGATGTCATCCACCAACATTGTTGGATATGCCCTCTTAATAAACATCTGTCTTAAAAGTTCACTTTCCTGATAATAATCGCCATCCAAAGTCACCATTCTATCATCTCTAACTATCTGCCCCTTTATCACAGACCTTTATTGATGATTGGGGTTGGAGCTGTTATAATGTAGGAAGCTGTTTGAATACGTTGGCTTTCTATAGATGTTGACAATATATTAAGAGAGGTATGAAAAAATGTGGTCACTGCCACTATTGTAAATATATAGAAGTTACTACAAAATTTAAAAATTTCTAAAGACATTGAAAACAGGATCTGTGGAACCTAGTTGGACTTTCCCAGTCAACAAATGATAAATAAAATAAAAATAAAAATAAATAAAAATACGTGGCATAATTTTTAACATCAGTGGGAAATATACATGTGAAATAAAAGGTGTGGTATATGTGGCTCAATTCCAATTATGCCCAGGTTTCTATATAGGAATAACAGAAAGTTGTGTAAAACAATGTATTTATGAAAATCAGTACAATATATCCAAAGCTAATCATAAGAAT
>NC_056740.1:84534441-84654441 GCF_019279795.1 Protopterus annectens | reverse complement strand
CTTTCTATCAAATGGATCCTTCATTTTGTCTGACCTGTTCATCCATTTACTGCTCCATTTTATTGTCAGCATCTCCATACTTCTTAATGCCCTTTCCTATTATTAGTCCCTCCCTTTCCATCTCAGGTTAAATGCACCATGGTCCTAATGTTCCATTCACTCATACAAAATTGCTTTCTTGAGGGCCAAAATAGAGCCAGTCCTGTTACACATATCCTCTTATTTTCATTTTCTCCAAAAGAATCTGGGAATCCTGTGGCCTTGTTTGCTTACTCATACAATCCCTGAACCAACAGTCACACTCTTATCTTCTTCACTTCCTTACATTGATCCCAAACTCCGTGCACCTCATAGTTCCTTAGTTCACATTACCTCTTTCTTCTTCGTTCCATTTGACAAATGATATGCTCCCACATGGGCTATCATATGAGTGATGCCACTGCACTATATCCTTGACCAGCCCCATTCACATTAAAATCAACCTCTGGATTGTCTTTGGTCCTTCAGATAAATTCCCTTTTTATACTTTGCTGTCCATCTTCATTCTAGCTATAACTGAGGGCCATAATAGAGAACACTGGACCATGCGTAAGTCGTGTTCAAGAATGAAGATGCCAGTATTGCCTATATCACTACCAACACCAACATAACACTTGGGAAGTTTTTTTAATCTACTTTAAAAGATAATAGAATATCAGCATGTATTTTAAGAACATTAGGAAGTATTAAACTCTGTCTGACATTACAGACTGTACACCTTGGTTATTTCCCAGAAAACCAAAAATTTCAGAAGGGACAGGGCAAAAACAGAAGGCAAAATCATGGATGTTAAAAGTCAATTGTACAACAGGCTTTGCAATCAACACACATTTTTTTAACTAGGAAGTTCTAATATCTATCATTAACTAACTGTCATTTTCAGTAGTTTAATAGAAAAAAAAACATTTTATGAGGGACAGGGCGAAATCAAGTTTGCTCTGTAGAAATGCACCACCAGAAAAGTTTATATTAATGTTTCAAGTGAAGGGTTACTTAGTATTGCTACTGATTTTTTTAAAACCTGTTTGCTGTTTTTTTTCTTTTTTTTTTACTTAAATGTTTTTATTTTGATGAAATAACACAAGAATTTGAATACATTCATAACATTCAATAACTCTTAACAGTATTTACATTCAGCCTGACAAAAAGGATTCAGATAAAAACATTTGTAGTTAAATAAGTTAATACATAAACTATGATAGTTAGGAAGAGTTTAGTTCCATCTGTAGGGTATCAATCAAATTCAAAACTTTCCTCCATGGACTATTAACCAGTGGTTTAGTAAAAGATCTTAGCTTTTTAGTTCTTTTCTCCATTAGTATACATTTCTTCAGTGATGATAGGAATTCCTCCATTGTGGGTGCTACATTAGAGTTCCATCTTCTAGTTATACATTTTCTGGCTATTGCTAACATTGTCCACAACAAATACAGGTCATCTTTCTTCATATTATTACTATTAACAACATTCAATAAAATTAAAGACTTTGTCAAAACAAATATATCAGTATAGATGGTTTGAAGAAATTTGTTAAGCTCATTCCAATATTGTTTAATATTAGTACAGTCATAAAAAAATATGAGACCAGTGATCATTAGTGGACAGATGACATCTCCAACATAACTTGCTGTTTGAAGGGTTCATTTTTGAGAGTCTCTCAGGTGTTAAAAAGGATATGTGTAGAAATTTCCAATGAAAAATCCTCCAGAATTGTGAGTAAGAAGTTAGTTTAACTGAAAATAAAATGTTTGTTGTATCTTCCATTGATAATGATACTTGAAACTCTTTAGTTAGATATTGCCAGTAAGAATCTTTAGGAGCTGTCTTATAGACAATTAAAGTGTTATATAGATATGATAATATACTTTGTGTGTTCAAAGCTTGTTGGTTTTCAATACATTGCAACCAACAAAATAGGTTATTATTTTCCCATAAAACAAAAAAATCTCTCTATGTGTTTTATCAGGGAAATCCCTTGTAACAGTAAATGATATTAAAAATCTAGGCCACAGTTTTATATCTAAATTGGTGTTAATGAATTTTCTAAACACATCAAAAATATTGTTTATTAGTGTTAGTTTAGTTAATTTTGTTGCACTATACTATAAATTTAAACTTAAATAGTGCCATATCTTGCTGTCTTTGTCAGTTACCAAAGCATTCTTTGATAAACAATTTTTATTCATTACTATAACGGAGTGTAACTGTTTCCATTTGGAAGAGTATCTAGGATTTATCCAGTTCATCACTATTTTAATTATAGATGTCTTTATATAAGTTTCAATCTTTAGGAATTTTAACCCCCATTGTTCCCATTTTCTGATACAATGAGAATATTTCACTCTATTTCTTTTAGGGTACCATATACATTTCATCAGAGTTGAAGTGATTTCATTAAGGATTTTCTTTCCTGGTGAAAGTATAAGGACTTGTGCTATATATAAAATTTTAGGTAACAAAAGCATTTTCATCAGTTGTAACCTATCATCAAATGTTATAAACAAATTATTCCATTTGCTTATTAATGTTTTGATTAAGTCTATGGCTTTAGCATAGTTAAGCTGTAAGGTTTCCACTGTATTCTTGCCTAGGACTATTCCTAAATAGTCTACAGTTGAAACTTGGTTTCCATTAGTATGATTAACTGGAACCTGTATGTTCTTTTTTTATTTAATAATAAATATTTTAATTTAGATTTGTTGAAGGAGAGTCCTGAGATTTTTTGGAAATGTGTTGTTACTATATCCACTTCAACTAACACTTCCTTAAAGTTTGATAAGGAAAGTAAAACATAATCAGCAAACATCATTATTTTAGAAATATATTGGTCATATATATTTACACCTCTTACCTATGGGTTATTACGTATTAAAATGGCAAGTATTTCTATGGCCAGAGCAAATAGGATAGGGGACATGGGACATCCTTGTCTAGTACCCTTAGTGATTTGGATTGTTTTGGAAGTAAAGGGACCTAATTTGACATATGCTAGATTATTTTCATAGATTTTCTTTAACATTGTTATAAATAACTGTAAGACTTTAAATAAATAACCCCAATGTAAGGAGTCAAAGGCCTTTTGAATATCTAGACCTATTACCAATGCTTCATGGTTTCCTCTATTGAGGTAATCTATCAGAGATAATGCTCTTTTAATATTATCCTGTGTATGCCTGTTATTTATGAAACCAGTTTGGTCTTCATTAATTATTTTAGATATGGGTATTTTCAATCTATTGACCATAACTGACATAAATAGTTTATAATCATTATTCAACAAAGAAATTGGTCTATATGAGTTGCAATGATTAGGGTCCTTATTTTCTTTTAATATAGGGGAAATTAGAGAATATCTCCAAGAAGGAGGAATATTTGCATATGTTTGAACTTCAAGAAAGTTGTATGTAGGAGAGAGATTACAGAAGAAGGGAACAATCTATAAATTTCTTTAATTAAGCCATCTATTCCACGTGCTTTATTAGACTTACTTCCTTTAATCCCATCTATAATTTCTTTTTGAGAAATGTTTTTTGTAGATCAAACTTAAGTTACTTAGGAATTTTTGTTATGTTGGGAACTATATTCTCTAACTTCTTACATTCATTTGTACTTATTTTATCTTTATGATGCTCAGCATAATGATAATTAAAAGCCTCCAGAATGTCCCCTATGTCCAAGACTTTTTTTCCTTTTCCCTTCATGAAAGAAACTATCAATATTATTAATTTCTGATTGTATCTTAACTTTCATAGATAGGTTATGAAGATGCTTAGGAGAGGTAGCATAATAATTTAATTTCAGTTTTTCCATAGCTAAATTAGTTTTATGGGATACTATTTCATTGTATTTCTTATTTGCTTCTTCTATTTTCCTCTTATTATCTGTAGTAATTAAGTTTTTATTAGATTTAAGAGATAATATTTGATTTTGGGGCTGCTGTAACTCTTGAGTCCCATTCAGGGAATACACAATACTTGCTCAATCTTCTTATAGAAATAAGACCAGATGAGTAACAATTATATGGAAAAAGACTTTCTTAAATCCCCAAATCATTTACAAACATGTAGATAATGATGGACTCATGGCCTTAGTTATACTTAAGTTTAATAACAGAATTTGGACCCTGGTTAATTTATACTGGTCTCCTGGTATGGGGGTTGGACTAGCTAAGAAACACTTAGACTTTATTATAAGTACTTCTAAAGGTAATATTATACTAGGAGGTGATTTCAATTGTATCACAGATATTATAGAAACTACAAAAAGGAAATCTCCTAGACTACTGACCTCAGCCAAACAGTTAAAAAATGGACAGAAATGTATAAATTAAAAGATACCTGTAATGCTTAGGGACCAAATTCTTTACTATTCTCATACCAGGGCTATAGACATGGTACCCAAACTAGAATAGATAACATTTATATCTCACAAGATCTTTATTCTAAAATCTTGAATTTTTCAATGCAACCTTATCCCTTTTCAGATCATAATTCCCTGTTGTTAACAATGCACTTGGAATTCAATCAATTAGTTATTACTTCAAGGATTCCTTCATATATCACACAAATTAAAGACTTTAAATCTTGGATAACTTCTGAACTTCAGCTTTTCTTAGAGATTAATTATAAACCTGAAGCAAACACAATTATGGCTTGGGATTCTCTTAAGGCCTGTCTAGATGGTAAAACCATTAGCTGTTTTTTTTCATGACATGACTTTTCATAAAATGCTGTTTATAATAAGGTTTCGCTTGTTACAGCAATACAGAGTAGCTATCAAATTACGCCACATGCTGTAACAGTAACATACTACTGCAGTCCAGTATTCTCCATTATTGCCTAACTGAGTTCCCTGCTGCTAGACCACTTGTGTTTTCTTGACAGAATCTTCCAACAGTTTTACCAGATTAGTCTTTGTTGATCCTTATCTCTGTTTATTATACTGACCCTTGTTGATGCTCACCTACCTTCTTTACTTGTCTCATCATTCCCTGACTTTTCCCTATTGTCCATTTTACAGAGTCCATTTTTCCATTTCCTTTTTTTCTTGTGGTCCTGTTCCTCCTGTCTCTTTCTCCTATTCTCCTGTGTTATTTCCTTCACTTCTCACAGTATTTCTTTAAATGTTTGTATCTGTTGTCCCACACTAAATATTCTACTTCTCTGAATCTCTTGTCTACCCCTATCCCATTCATTACTTTTCACATATTTCCTTCTCCTCTGGTTTTGTCTGTTTCATCCACTTGCATTCTTGCTGGCACATTCCTTTTTGTCATCTCATAGATCTCTGTCTTTCTATAAAGCCTAAGTCCCTACTGATACCTGCCTGCAAATCTGAACTCCATAATTGTGTCCCACCTGCTACAAATCTCATCTTCCATGCCACAGCTTCACTTCCATTCTTCTGTGTTCAGATTTCATCTCTCTCTTTCTTTCCTTAAACACCTTTATTATGTTATCACTTAAGACATGGGCATGCATACATTAAGAGAAAAATAAAAACAAGCCATATTAACTTTTTTCATGCCTTATAAATTGCGTATATGCTTTCTTTCATTATAACAGCTGTCATATACTCCAACATTACATAAATGTTTCAACTTTTACCTTGCCTTAAACCTCACTCCTCCCATTCACTTTTGCCTAGTGATACTTTGGTAGAAGGACTATTATGCATTTTTTCCTGTCTTTTGTTTTATATTATTTTCTTAACCACCCTTTCACACTGTACTTATGAAGCCTAGTGTCAGTCTTTATTTTATGTCACCTTGAGGTTATGGGAGAGTAAACCACTATGACTTTCTATTTACCTCACTCTCCATCCCCTCTTTCTGTGGAATTCTGTCTTACCACTGAGAAGCATTGCTTGTGTGCTTTCATTTACTGGTTTAGTTGCTATTACCTGTGTATTCTTGGGACCCTGCTACATTGTTAGGACACTATAGCAATCTTAGGACACTTTGATTGACACTGAAATACTGAATTTGAAGAACCAAGAAAGAATAGTTGTGCTCAGACTTGATGTATGTTAAAATACAGTCTATTTACCCAGTTCTTTCTTGTACCATCTTAAATGCTTGGCTAAGTCTTGAACAAAGTTGTTTTCAGTCCACTGTTGCTAACAGAATAGAATTGTGATAATTAGTTTAATTTGTGCAACAGTGTGATTTTGAGATGTGTTGCTTATTTAAGCCTTTTATCTACTGTTGACATCTATATACTGAGCCACTTTTTCATCATAACTAAATTGTGTGTTGTACAGTAAAAACTCAAAATAAGTTAACTTGAAGTGACATCACTATACCACTCCAAAATCAAAGCTTGTTTGACTATCTGTACACAAAACAATGCATCTATACCATACTCCAGCATGTTCTTTTGCTAGATGGGCTCAATACGAAAGCATTACAAACAAGTGTTAATGTTTTGTTATGTCGCTCTTTGTACTGCCTTCAAAGATTAGGTAGAAAGGTATGATAACCTGCTGGAAAAAAAATCTCCACATTACACTTTCCACAAATCAAAACATACACTATATTGTGTAACAAACTTGAGTGTAATGCAATGATGTGTGTGTGTGTGTGTGTGTGTGTGTGTGTGTGTGTGTGTGTGTGTGTGTGTGTGTGTGTGTGTGTGTAGCCATTGTCTCTATGTTATATTTATTTGTATTTTTTTTTGTTTACTAAGTTACTGAACTTGTCTAATGTCCCTTTACATCCATGATCTTGGCCAAGAATAACAATAAAATAAAATAAAACACAGAGTCCCTTAAGGTAATGACTGATTAATCTGAGCAGCATGTATGACAGAGTAAAATAACATGAGCATAGACAAAAAGCAAAACAGTATGAAGAACAGTGATTGGAGAAAATGTACAGTGAGCAAATGCAAAGCCAAGTCCTCTCCTATAGTACAGAAAATTCTAAATAACATAATATATGGGACTGGTGAAAGTAACACCATTAAAGGAAGAGTGCCTGTTTTTCCATTGTTATGACCAATTTGATGCTTCCTACTTGTCTGTTCTCCCCATGTATGTTTCTTCTTTGATGCAATCCAATTATTTGAGGTCTTAAAAGTCACATTCAGCCTTAGGATTGAGACGAACATCCTGACAGTAGAGTGAGATCCATGAGATCATGATCTTCATCATATCAGTAATCTGAGGTTCATGGGATCAGGATCAATATCATGGCAGTAGACTCAGGACCATAGGAATAGATACTCATCTTAGAAGTAGGGTGAGAATCATAGAATCAGGATGCACAAACAAGTAGTAAGGGGAAAATGAAAACCATGAGGCCAGGACACACAACCTAGATGTAGGATATAAACTGAGGTATCGGGGTCCACATCCTGGAAGAAGGGTATGAGCAGTAGAAGGGGATCAGGATCCATATCCTTGTAGTAAGATGAGAGCTGTGGAATCCCAATGCACATCTTGGTAGCAAGATGAAAGCCACATGATATGGATTTACATCTTGGCAGTAGAGTGAAGGCCACGGGATCAGAATCCCTATCCTAGCAGCAAGGAAAAAATCCACAGGACAATGGTCCACATCCAGGCAATAGTGTGAAAGCCACAGGATCAAAATCTTTATCCTAGCAGTAAGGTAAAATCCACGGGACAATGGTTCACATCCAGGCAGTAGAGTGAAATCCCTTGGCATAACTACAAGATTGATCAGATTCGGCCATACATCGTATATAAAAAGCCTGCCAAGAAATGTGTATACGCATTAGCATCATCAGGTCTAAGCACATTATTCCTTACCATCATGCTTTCCAAGGAAATATTAAAATATAAAAGACCAAAACAATTGAAGTATTACCACAGTTAAAGGCACAATATTTTCAAAATAAATAAATAAATAACAAGTATTCCCTCTTACTTACAAACTCTAAAGATGTTCTTGCAAACTACTTCACCTGTTTATTCTTCCTGTCTCCCATTCTTTCATCCTTTGTCAGCTTCCTTCTCCCCTCTTTCATGTTCTCTACACAACAATGCCACTGTAATATTTTTCCCACTGCTGCATTCTAGTTTTCTCACAAAAGTTAAAATTAGGGACATTTCTCAGCCCAGTGTCGTCCTCCATTTTTAAAACAACATTATAATACATATCCTGCCATGTTCAGCCCTTTATAACCTTTCCTACAAGACTGACATCACTCTATTAGAACATAAGACTGCCATAATAATTTATCTACCTGTAACTTATAATCTCACTAAAGCTCAGGTCAGCTTTTTGCCTCTCTGTTTTCCAGTTAAACTCTTGAAAAGATTAGCAGTAATTAAAAGCTGAAATTTACTGAACAATTTGGAATACTTATATTACATCATGACAGTTTTTGACCAGAATATATTACAAGCACGTCTTTATTTAGGAAACTAATACTAGTTTTAGTAATATAGATAAATACAACATCTGCTGACTCTGTGAATCACTCTGTATTCCTTAGCAAAGTACACCATACCACCAGCTTTTCTGTTACTAATTATCTTGCAGACAGAAAAATAAAGCTCCTGTTCAATAACTCAGTAATCCTGCAATACTTGATTTATTTTGATGTAGCTCAAGGCTCATTTTTAGGCCCCTCTCTCTTATCCTTATTTACCAATAATATTCTGTCTGTTTTCCCCAACTAACAAACATTTTCTACATCTACGATTGGTTCTTAATTATCTCAACTTTTTGACCATTCTTTAAAGCCTAGCTTCTCAAAAATCAACTCATGGTTTGCTAATCTTAAACTCATAGCTAATTACTGCAAATCAAACACTACTGACTTTCAAGCAAACCCAAAACTTTCTTAGGCCCCACTATAATGGTGTCCACCTTGTTGCTGAAGTAAATACTTACAAAGAGTGTGATATTACTATTTGCTCCTACTCTTTTCTTCAACATTCACATGATCTTATAACCAAGAAAGTTCTTGGAAAGCCAAAGAAAAACGTATTAACTCAGACATTATCATCTCTGAAGCTCAAAACTACATAGCAAGGACCATTCTGATCCCACAGACTAGACCATGTCCTTGTCTTGATTGTCATGTCTAACTCTCACAACACCTCCAAAATCCAAACCAAAAAATCTCAACAAATTCTATACATTCATTATCCTAGACAATCCGAGAATGCTGTTCTTATGCTTGAACAATAATATAATGGGCATATTTAATTTTGCTAATTTTTATTTCCCAATTGTAATTGCCTATTTCTAGTTGTGGACAAGCAGTGATTCAAAGTGTTTTTAATTCACTTTCTTTTCCATGGTTGTGAGACTATGATTTTAGTGTATATAAGTAAGGGATGTTTGAGCAGCTACTCCCACATGTAGAGTGCAGATGGATCTTATGCCTCTATAAGACATACATCCACCGGGATATCCATCCATAAAATAGGTGATGTAGATTGGATCGCCATTGTATCAGAAAGTATAAACCTTCTTACACTTTCTTCATTTAAATGAAACCTCTTTCACCACCTAGAAGAAACATCTCAATGCCATTGCTCTCATGATCATGGTTAATATACCTTAAAATAAACACGCCCCTTCCTCATCTTTCTTACCCTTGAAGGGTTTCTTAGTATTTTCCTGTCTTCTTTTCCTTCTGTCCATTCTTGCCTCCCAATTTCTCCACCACCAATTTACCAATATTCTGTATCTCATCTCCTTGCAAAATGGGGTAATTATCCTTTTAAGTCATTCTTTGCTCTGATTGGAATTCTTACTGCCTAATTTGATGTGCATTACAGTAGTTTTTTTTTTAAATGATGGGCTACCTAGCAGAACTTTGGAAATTAGGTAAATTAAGCCTTTGTTACAAATTAATATATAAAATCAAGTGCATGGAAGAGACATAAAAATCATACCTGTTTATGCAATTCATTGTAATAACTGAACCATGTAAATGTAAGAAAAATCGTACATCTGTGCAATGTAACTTGCTAAATGAACCAAAGACAAATGACACAAATACCCAGACAGAAGGAATTAAACACAGAATCATATCTAACCACCTTGTGACATAGTTGTGTGTATAAACTGGCTTCAGACCAGTCCATCTATGTAATTATTAACTGAACAAATAAATAAATAAAACTTTTGCTGTATATGAGAAGAGGATAACTCACAGGAGATACTTGCCCCAGAAAATAGTGGCACAGGGATGCATGCCTAATTATTTACTACAGTGATTTTAAGATGCAGAATCTGTAAATGATATGCTGTCAAAAAACAAGACAAAAAACAAGTTCTGAGGAATTTCCAGTGCAAATGTATTGCACTAAAAAGTAAAAAGTATCAGATTTATATGCATATATCATCACAGAAGAAAAAGGACAGACTGACATCCAATCACTGCATCTATTGAAAGGAAAATACCCTTAAAATGAGCACATATTTGTGCCATGTGAGGAACGTAGGACAGAAAAATAGAGGCTGAGTTGTTTTGCTGAAAAATGGTAGAGGGTGTAGAACTGCTGTATACAGTGAATCATTTTCATGGCTGTGAACTGTCCTGTTACAGCTGATGTGGTGCACAGAGTGAGACAGTATAGAAAGTAAACAGCCAATAGACTCTGAAAAGTGGTATAAGAAGGACTGCAGGATAAACCCAATGCCACTGTGCAATCATTTACCTGGAGTGTGTGTGACCATTCATAGCAGTTACCTACAACCCAGAACTGTGTATTATTATGTCACTGCAAACTGTATTATATAATGGGTCTAACACAAGCTTTAATAATGAAACAGCTTCAATTAACAAAGCAGAAAAAAAATAATGTGAATGCTACCATAATTCAGAGGGACATGAAACCTCTGCAAAGAAAGAAGTACATTTTCAGGGGGAGGAGAGGTTGCAGAATAAAATGTCTAACAGGCACTTGTGCATGGCTGCTGACTGTCACAAAGCCATTGTCCAGCATCATCGCACTAAAGTGTCTCTGAAAGGACGCACCATCACACTGCAGTGGCATAAACACATCCATATTATAACTAAAATAAATAAATAAACACAATATAAGCACATCAACATTATTCCTTAAATAAATAAACATAACATAAGCACATTCACATCATGGGCAGGATTCACGAAGCCTCTGTGTAAGAGTTACAAGGCTTACACGGAGGCTGCAGTTAAACGGTGTGATGTCAGCATGCCATGCATATGCATGAGGGCATGCTGAATCACACCTAAGGTTAACACGGTCCGTGTAAGAGAGTAGGGGGTGTGTCCGTAGGGCGAGCCCTGCAAACGGACACGCCCCCAGAAGAGTAAAAGTCCTGAAAGTAAACCCCCACGACAGAGTCCGTGTAAATGTGAATAAACACAACACAACACATGCCCCCACAGACTATGAACATAAAATGTAAAAATTAACATGTTATATTTTTTTATAAGTTTTAAAGATGTTTGCCCATGAGTGCGCTCTTTTGCGTGGGCGTGCCCGGCGCTTAGCCACAGTTAGCAGTCAGTGGAAAAGCATATAAGAACTAAATATGCAAAATAAGCCAAGAAGCAATAGCGTAGCGGTAGAGACATCGGCTGAAGAGGAGGCAGTCATGGTTCGAGCCCCCACAACATCAATTTTTATTTTTAGTGAAATAAGCATGAAACAATTCCCTGACATATATATACATATATAAAATGATATTTTATGTAAAATGTAATGAAATGGGCCATGTATTTTTAAGAAATGTGAGATAATAAAAAAAAAAAAAAAAAAAAAAAAAAAATGCCAGATGTGCCTATAGCTGAGCTACACTCTAACAAGTTGAGTATATCTGCCCGTAGGTGAGCAGTGTTTTAACAGGTGTAAAATGAGTGCCTGTAGGTGAGTAGTGGTTTAACAGGTGTAGAAGGAGTGGCCGGGGTTGAGCAGAATACCAACACGCTGAAACTGTGTGCCCATAGCTGAGCTGAGCGTAATATGCGTGCTGACAACCAAACGGCACGTAAACCAGCGTAACCCGTTTGCGCGGAGCTGCGAACCGTGCCAACAAGCTAACCGACGGGCAACGTTGAGCAAGCTGTATCAAAACTGCCTTTACACAGACACACCTCCTAGCCTGTGTAGACAGTCATAAAATATAAAAAGCAATGGCCAGGCTCGAACTCAGGATACCATGCACCATAGTCAATGTACTGAACCACTAAGCCATGACAGTTGCTCTTAGAAATGCAGTAATAGCATATATATAGGAATGAATGGAAAGAGGAGCATGACAAAGCAGGTTTTGTGAAGCTGATACAATTCCAAAATGGCCCATCACAGATAAGTGCGGGAAAAACGGCATATATAAGCCCCATAGGCGGGAATACACAGCATAACCGATTGTGGAACCAACTTGCAGTCAGGATGGCAGGTGTAGGAGAGGGTAGTTGCTTCCGAGCACAGAGGTGGGTCATTGAGGAGTCCAAATATATGGTTTGGCTCCTCGTCCATGATCATGAGGCCCAACTCATGCAGGGCCAGGTCCTGTGGGGAGCATATAGGGCTGAGGCGTGGGACCGGTTGGCACATGATCTCAACAGTGCCACAGGAATACCATGGACTGGTGAACAGGTCCATCACCACCATGCGAACCTGAAGAGATGGAAGCAGGACCAACTGAACCGTTGGATCCAGGAGGCCCGGCAAATGCCCAACGCCCCACTACTGAGTAAGTTACATGTAATTATTTATGTGAGAAATTAACCTATCTGATATTATGGAGATGTGTATTCCAATATTACTTCATTTATATTGCAGCTGCAGGTGTCCGTTCTGCGAACCGTCGAGCCTATGCCGATAGGCTGGTGCGGTTGCACCACCAGGCAAGTCAGTAATTCTCTCCCTGCAACTGTAAAAAAATATAAGTATGACAGCTTGCAAAAGAGTGCAGTGTAGTCACTTATTAATAAAAAGTGCAAGTAACAGTGTAAGAGAGTTTGCAAGTATTGTTTGATTACAAAAGTGTGATGCAGCCTGTAATCCAAAAGTAAAAATGAAACAAGTCTGAAATAAAGATGTTCCACCTGTAATATAATAGTACATAACCTGCAGCAGGCTGAAAAGTACAGCTACAGAAGCTGAGGAAAACACGTGTGAAATATATCCCTGTTTAAATTCTGAAACATGACACAAGTGAGACTGTTGGAAAGGATTGTTATAACTAAAAGTAAAACATGTCAATAAAGCCTAGAATTAAGTACCATCCTGAATTGCAAAAATAAAACAAGTGAGAGAGTGTGAGAAAGAGGTATAAATCCACCAATAAAGTAGTAATAACTCCTGAATAAAGTATACTGCAGTCAGTACAGAATGAAATGAATGTGACAGGCAGAACCAAACAGCAACATGTGTTGAAAAAGTACTGAAGCTGGAATGTGTGTCCCAAAATCTGGATATGTTGCTCTCAGTTTGCAATATGCAGATAGTATGGTTGTATGAAATACCAAACATCCACAGTTGTCTATAGCCATATAAAGCAAATGTAGCAGGATGATGTAGCTGAACAGAGCCAGATATGAATGTGTATGAATAAAAATGAAATGTATATTGATGTAGCAGTAACATTCCTATCACCAACATGAATAAGTTGTCACATAGGAAACTGCAGTCAGACCTGTAGTGTGTATATATCTGCAGCTAGTAGAAATGTACAGCATATGTATAGGTATTTGAAGTTGTTAATGAAATATTTCTTCACCCTACCCTATAACCACAAATAATCCATTCCACGTGAAATGGGTATGTGTATTCACAATTAATACCCCTGGACAATTGTCCTGTTGGTTCATACATATTTGCATGTACGTTGATGCATGTGCCCTGTTCATACATCCAAACCTGATGGCCTGTTGCCATCACTCAACCCTGCATGTTGTTGGAATGTGTACTGTTGCTCAAATTATGCATGTGTTATGCTTGCTGTTCAACGGCTTGAATTTATGGGTGTTTGGTTAATGGGAATACTAATGCATGCTGTGACAACTAATCGTGAATGGTATTGCACATTACTAACCCAAACTGTCACTAAATAATGCAAAACATAGGACGACAGGGAATGCGGGTTCCAGCGGACTACCTCTCCCACCTCAGCTGGTGAGTGCACCTGGCAGTAGTGCCCAGGCTGGACCCTTCTCCGGTGGCCCTGTGCCACCTGCAGGTGGAAGCACTGCAGGAGATGGGGCTCATCCCCCCTCTGCAAGCGTGGCCAGAGGAAAACATCCACTCACCCTCTGTAGTGTCCGGACTGTGGTGCGTAGGGAGATCCGGCACGCTGTGCTTGGGCCCCTACGCCAGCTTGAGGCACGGGTGGCACAACTCATGGGTGTGCCTGCTGCCCGGCCTACACAGCCCCCAGCACAGCCCCGTCCTGGGCAGTGAAGGCACAGTGGCAACTGCCCATGGGTGGGGATCTCAGTTCCACTGTTGCCATCTGTGGGCTTATGGGCTCGAGATATCCAAACATCCATCCCCGTCAATTGTGTAACCCCCCCCACATGTGTCATACACCACCGCTGTATGCATCATGTTTGTCTTGTCTGTTAACCTCCCCTACCTACCTCCCCAGCTATACCGACTTCCTGTACCTGACATACCACTCTCACCTGAAAAAAAGGGCACTCTGTACCCACAAAAAAATTACGCCCCATACATAGCTGCCCATTTTGCACACATGACTGCTGGACATGTAAACTGGCAATTACAATTGGCTGTACAACAAATATTATTGTTGTCCTCACACCTCTCTCAGGGGTGGAAGGTTTCAAATTTCACACCAAATTACAAACATATGCACAGCTGTTGCTGACGAAGAAATGGGCAGCTATGGGCCTTTCCTACATCCCTCCTGCAAAACCCGAGCTTGTTTTCCTACTGTCCTACCCTCTTTGTGCCCCCTTTTTCACCACTTTCCTATCTCCCCATTTTCTTTTTAAAAGAAAAAGCGTGCGGTGTGAGAGTAAGCACTTTTAAGCAGTAGTAAGCGGGTGTGCGCAAAGCTAAGCGGCAGTGCGCATGCGTGACGTCCGTGCAAACCAGCACTAACCTGCTTACAACTGCTTAAAAGTGCCTTAGTCACTCTGAATGACAAGGCCTGTAGTTTTCTCAGCAGCAAAATAAAATACCTCCCTTAGTGTCGAACCCAGGACCTTGGAAACACTAGTCTGCATGCCTTACCACTAAGCCATGACTGTTATACACGAACATTGTGCTGAAAGAAATATATCATAAAATAGTAGGAATTAATGTAAAGGGAATATAGCAAGTCTAGTACACAAAGCATGTCATGTATATTTACTGTCAAATCTAGTGGATTTGTAAAATAGTACTGTGTGCTGAGAAACAGTCATGCTAGTTGGTAGCTACTAGGTAATAATGTCACAGTAGCATGTGGCAAGCCACACACATACTCAGAGCAGGATAAACACTGCCATAGTTGAATAGTTAAGAGATCAGACATAGCAACTGTGACTGAGTTACAGGGATGTCCCTGATGTGAAAACAAATGTCAACTGTGCCCCACTGACACCCTGTCAAATGTACTAACAGTAGGCAGAAAGGTGTAACTACACATGCAATGGTAACTATGACTGACTGAAGGTATGCACCACCTGCACGTCACAAACGGTGTACTAATACATATGCTTGAAATAACCCACAGTCACAACTGCAGAATATCAGAATATGTCATTGGAGTATCCCACTGCTATGTACCATTCCATGAGGCTGATAAAAGATGCACCAGAGAGTATCTGAGGCCTGCTCAGCAGCATGATCAAATACCCTTGTAAGTGTCAAGGCCCACACCATGGCCAGACCACACTGCATGCAGTAACACCCTACCACAACAAACACATAGGGAATTGCTGCCCAAACAGATTTAGCAAGCATTACAAGCTGTGAATGTAAATGGAAAATAGGAAAGCCATAGCACACATTACAGGAAAGACACCTAGCAGGCATACAAGGAGTGAATGTAAAGGCCAAATATTGAAGCCATAGCAACAGATTGCAAGAGCCACTGCTACATACCAGTTACACCAAAATCCCACAGGAAAGCACACACACCCATATACACAGTATTACTAGTCGTAGGTGTCAGTTTACATACACACGGAGAAGAGGACACTGGAAGAAGGAATACTCAGCTTACAGAACAACATGCATTGCAGTGTCTACAACACAGCCTGAAATATGAGAGACATACCAACCCTTACACTCACAGAACAGTGTCCACAGCAAACCAGCATGGTCCCCACCCTGATAATCTGAAAGGGCTACGCCTACCTAACAGACCTTTTTATAGCACAGTCCTGTAATCACAGTGAGAACTGCAATCACTACACAACAGGCTGCATGCAATTAGTAAATGCTGGCTAACAATTGGTGCAGAGGCCATCACATGGACATGTGCAGATACCTACAAAAGCATCCTGTACTCCCAGTCCACACATGCAATACTTTCATTGCCCCCTCTGGAGGTAGAGAGAGATAGAGAGAGAGAGAGAGAGAGAGAGAGAGAGAGAGAAAGAAAGAAAGAGAAAAAAAAAACCTGTAACATCAAAACAAAGAGGCTGACAGCAGGCCAAGTAACTGCAAGTCTACGCAAACAGCTGCAAAAAACACAGGTAATGTAAAGTACTACTATAATAGTCTACATACTGTGAACCCTCCAGATGTGTTATTGGTCTGTATCTATATATATGAAGATGTGCATAGGGCCGGGGACATACTGCAACTGTCACTGAAGGCTCTACATGCATATGTATGTGAAGGTAGCTATGTGCACATAGCAATGTAGGTTAGTGCAATGTACAAGTAGGTTGTACAGTAATGGATGTTCAGCAGCACGTTACTGTGTGTATACATATGTGGAACTAAAAGGAGTGTGTGTGTATATATATATATATATATATATATATATATTTATATATATATATATATATATAAATATATATATATATATATATATATATATATATATATATATATATATATATATATATATATATATATATATATATATATATATATATATATATATATATATAAAACATGTGTATAATATGTATATTGAGATATGTATGTATATATATATATATATATATATATATATATATATATATATATATATATATATATAATATGCATATGTGTATACATAGATAGAGAGGGATGTAGAAATACATAGACATATATAGTTTCACAGTGTCATAGTTTAGTACTAGGCTATCTGCAGACAGTATATATAATAGATTTATAAACTTGCGCCTCTGTATAGTAGTGACACAGTGAAGACCCACCTACATAATAGCATTAGTTTACTGTGCCTCTGTCTAGTAGTGACACAGAGATGACCCCTGGTGTAAACCTATGATCTCCCATCCACTCGTCAAGAATTCACATGAAGAGTGTCAGTGAGGGTCTCTGCCTAACATGAACTGGGATCCTGTTCCACAGTATGGGAAGCCTCTTAGTGATGGATCTGTCCCTACAGTATGTCCTATTCATATGTGTGCTGAGGTTTAAATCTGTAGCTGTTGTGGTTCTGATGGATTAGGATTGTATGAGGTGGAACATGTCCATCAATACCTGATTGGACATGGCCTTGTACATCAGGCAAAGATCACCCCTACTTAGGCAGTATGCTATGGAATAGAGCATGAGTTACGTTAGTCTGGCAGCATATGAAAGTTGTTGGAGACCCTTGATCCTCCTGGTGATGTACTTATGGGGTCCCCCTAGCTGTTGCAAGTGCCAGGTGAGGTACATACCAAATGGGGCATAGTACACAGTCATGGGCCTGATAAGGGAGGAGTATAGGGGTACAATGACCCCTTTTGATCTGGATGTGAATCCCTTAATGATAAGGTGGGCAAGGTAGGAAGTCTATCCAACCACTTTGGCAACATGGGTGTCAAATGAGAGGTCAGTATCGATCAGTGTCACCAGGCCTCCGATTACTTTGTCTGTACTCAGTGGGTTACTGTCTATGTGATAATATGTGGGTACCTTGTCTGTCCAAAAGGGTATGAGTATACATTACGTGGCATGCGGTTTAAGGCCATGATTCCGGCACCAGTTGTCGGTGCCTGTGAGGCCTATCAGTAGGATGTATGTGTCAGCTGGTGTATCGACTCTGGCGCCTAGTATGCAGTCATCTTTGAACATTGTCAGCCACTACTCTCCCATGTCTGCTTCCACATCTGAGAATTATATGCCGAACATGAGCGGTCCCAGGACAGAGCCCTGTGGGACACCACTTGTGACTAGCTCTGAGTCTGACATGGCACCAGTGAGTTTGACTGTAGGGTTTCAATCCGTTAGCCGGTTTGCAACCCATCTTGTGACATATGGATTTACATTTCAGCTGTTGATCATGTCTATGATGCCAGAGTGCTGTATTGTGTCGAAAGCCGTAGGCAAGTCCAGGTAGGCTGTATGGACTGCTGTGCCCTCGTCAATGGCTCTAGTGACTGATTTGAAAAGGTCAACCAGGTTCATAAGGCAGGATCTGCCCTCTACAAAGCCAAACCGGGTGGGATCAAGTGTCTAAGTCCCCAATGTCTCTGTGTATGAGTTCCATAATGATCCTTTCCATAGCGTTGCAGACCAGGCTGGTTAAGCTTATGGGGCGGTAGTTACCAAGGTGTGTAGAGGTGCCTCCTGTGTGGAGTGGGACTACTGTTGCTGTATGCCATTGTCCAGGTACATATGCTTTAGTAGGGCTACAGTTCAATAGCATTTAATGTGCGTGTGTAGCTCCTCTTGGAGTTCATGTAGCATGCAACCTGCAATACCGTCGGGTCCCATTGATGCTGTGTTTACAGCTTTGCTGAGGGTGGTTCTCAGCTGGACATCTGAGATGACAGGGAGGTTACAGTCAGTTGGGATAAGTAATTCCTCATGTGTGGGTGAGGAAGGGTAGAAATCTGCCCTGAACCTGTCTGCCAGAATGTTGGCATTAGCTGTGTGTTCAGTGTAGCATTTGTCACTGTGAACTAACTTTGAACATATCTGAAGGTTCCCACCCAGGTGTGTAACATAGCAGAAGAAGGCCTTGTGGTTATCTGTAGTGTCCATCGCGATGTCCCTCTCATTGTTGGCCTTGCATGTTTGTACGACAAAATGTACCTTTCTACTACTGCTGATCAGAGATGCCTTAGCTCTATGGAATTCTGCTCTGCCGTGCAGTAGCTACCTTCTGTTGTTATACAATTTGTTCAATGCTGGGGTCCACCAGACAGGACGCCTGCCCTTGGTGGAGAGGGTCTTGGTTTTATTTGTGATTGCATGATCCATGCATTCTTGGAGATGTCTGTAGAAAACATATGTGAAGGTTTCTGGATTGTGGGAAGTGGTTTCTACTGGCCCAGTGGGCATTAAGGATACCAACTCATTTATAAGAAGTGTAAAGTCGGCATGTGAGAGGTTTCCCACTGTAGTCTTTTGTGTTGTGGGGGAGGTGGGATATGTATATCCAGGGGGATTAGTCTGTGGTCAGATGTGACTAGTGATGGGTATACTTCCGGTGTGTAGCACATTGTCCCCATGTTTGTCATGATCAGGTCTAGTATATTATCTCCCCTTGTGGGAGAGGTGAATAGCTGTTCCACTGCATTTGACTTAGTGAATTTCGGGAACCTTTGGGCTAGGGTGTTTGGGGTAGAATAATGCACCCAGTGTATGTTAGGGCAGTTGAAGTCTCCCAATATGATGGTGTGTGGTGGGACATTAATATCCTCCAATGTCTTCAGGAAGGCTGACTGTGGTTCCTGTGATTGGGAGGGTGGTCTGTAACATGCTACCAGTTGTATAGCAGGTTTGCCTATGGTTATCTGCACCTGGATGGTCTGTGATGCTTCATGTGATGCCACTAACCTGGAGGTGTGGGTGTCCTTCATGAATATGGACACACCCCCCCCTCCCTTTTTGTTTTGTCCCGAGTTCTGGGGCCAAAAAGCATGATACGGGGTATAGCCTGGTACCGCTGGTGTGCTCTCAGGAGCCTTGAACCAGGTTCTCACTTACTGCACAGACATCGAGATTGGTAGAATATGTACGTACAGATATATGTAATACACACATACATATATAGATATATGTAGAGACATATACATATACAGATAGATCTGACTGACAACAGATATGTCTGTATATGACTATCTCTCTCTCTCTGTCCCACCCCCTCTCACTCTCACTCTCCCTGTATCTCTCTCTCTCTCCCCCCTCTCCCCACATGTATATGTATATATCTACATCTATATATACATATTTTATATACATATATACAAACATATATATATATATATCTATATACAGATATAAATATATCAATATATATATATATATATATATATATATATATATATATATATATATATATATATACTGTGTGAGGCACATGTGTGCAGATGTCTTGCAACAGGTGCTTGGTGTCAAAGGCAAGGAGTGAACACCAGTGTGGATACTAGAGTACCATACCCCATTCAAAAACACTGACACCAGTAACCACCACATATGTGCATGCCTGCCCACCACTGCATGTGTCAGGGGGGAACAGGGGCAACAAGTGTACAATAGGCTCCACATTGATATACACAGTGGCACACTAGTTCTGTAATACCTGTACACGGAATGTGTCAGTGGACATGGTGTGTCAGCTATGGACATGTAGGTCACTGTACCCCTCCACACCCCACAATGTCCTACACGGTATGTACCTCCCATGACAGCTACAGATATGGAGAAGGACACAGACATATGCAAGTAACTGTGTCAATGCACTCAAACACAATACCTATGCAGAGTGACTGACAAGACCACAGAGCACACACAGACTACCTACATAGAGGTTACCACTGCTGGATATACATAGTTCGGTCACACCCATGACAGTTGCCTAACAACCATGGTAACACTTCCAACATCCAAAACACAAATTATCTATGTCTGTCGTTCTTGTCACTGCAGTATAGAGCACATGGTGGAGGTACAAGACCCTACCCACAGATACGACATACCCTGTAATAGACCACACAGAATTAAGAAGCAAGGCTCCCCATGAGTAGATGTCAGACATACCCCTGCTGAATGTTATGCAGATAGGTAATATACCATATGAGTCACCTTGTGTAACTGTTTGTAAGGAGCAGGTACGATCATAACACATGTGTCACAAGGGGCAGGGTAGCATAACAGTATGCTGCTGTAGGCCCAGGGCCAAAAGCACACTACCTACCTAAGACACAATGCACACCCATGAACACATTGCAAACGAAATATGTGAGGTGGAATGAGTGTGCTAGTGACTGGGTGCATGTTGTGTACTGGTGTGATTGCTCAACATGACTGTCTGTCTGTCATGGTAGTGTGTGTCCTTGGTGTGAGGCCAGAGACAGGTGTGTGAGGTATTGCGATCAACACATACTACATTGCCATATGTTGTGCTGTGTTACCCTGTATGTCACTGTGGTGTAGGTAGGGTTATGGCAAGTAAGAGTAGCATGCATTACCAGTGAAATATGTAACGTGCATTGTGTGCAGTGCATGGGCTGATAATGTTCCCCATACAGTACCTTGATACAAACCCCCAGTGTGAGGTTGTGTATTGTACCTGAAACAATGTGTTGACTGTTGCAGTATACTAGTCTGTCGTATGGAGTGTGCCAGGTACTGTTGCACAGTTGTCGGATGAGCACTGATATCTGGTCATTTACATGTGTATCCCCCAATAGACAGACAGATGCTATATATGGTGTTTAAGTTATATCACTGCAGTCGAGTATTATGTGTATTATGTGTGCCATAGTTTGCTGACAGATATTGCTGACATATTTTCCTTCTCCTTTTCAGGGCTATGGTTCACCAGCGGAACCCTGTCTACTCCACTGCAGAGGAGGAGGAGATACACCAGAGCCTGGTGTAGGATTTCGCTGTACTCTTTTCCCGCACCAGCCAGAACCAGCAGGAGAAGGCTGCACTGTGGCAAGACCTGGTCCGTCAGGTAAATGACATAGGCACACATAACCGGACATATGAGCAGGTGCGCCATCACTGCAGTGATTTAATTAGAAATGTCCGTCAGCATGCATCGGTTATCCACAGGCAGCAGCTTGCCACAGGTGGTGGGGTGTCTAGACATCCCCCCTCACCAGACTGGAGGGACTACTCCTAAGTGTTGTGGCTCCAGCCCAACAGCAACAGCAGCAGCATACATGTGTAATGATGGAGGCTGGAGCCACACAGCAGCAGGACACGGAGCGTGCAGGTAACATGCCATGTGTATAGTTGACCGTTCTGTACACTGTTAGGTTATGCATGTGTGAGGTGTGTCCTCGTTTTGTAGCTGTAATCTTGGTAATTATTGTGCAAGAGTGATATCCTCAATATCTGCAGTACACCTGTGGAAGCTAACTGTTGCACTACTGAACTGTATCATGCCCACAGTATCAATGGCACAGTTGTGCCCACTGACAATAAATGTTTCTTTTCTGCAGGTCCCTCTGGTGTAACAGCAAGGCAGCCTATCCATGCTGGTGAGTGTGTAATACCATTACCTTCAATACTCTTGATACTAATAGTAATAATAGGCTGAAGCAGTAGTGCTATGTGTTTGATTGCAGGTGTGTTTGTGTCTGTGGGTTGATATCTCATATACTGAGGTGTGTGCATGTGTGCATGTGTGCATGTGCCCATGTGTGCATGTGTGCATGTGCCCATGTGTGCATGCGCCCATGTGTGCATGTGTGCATGTGCGCATGTGTGCATGTGTACATGTGCCCACGTGGGCATGTGTGCATGTGCCCATGTGTGCATGTGTGCATGTGAGCATGTGTGCATGTATGCATGTGTGCATGTGCCCATGTGTGCATGTGCGCTTGTGTGCATGTGCCCATGTGTGCATGTGCGCATGTGTGCATGTGTGCATGTGCCCATGTGTGCATGTGCCCATATGCATGTGTGCATGTGTGTATCAGTGGTGACATTGTGTACACATTGTAAACTGTGTTTCCTGTCTTACTCCCACAGGTTCTGGTGCTGCTCTGGTGTTGTGCAGCAGGGAACCTGAATCAGCTGCTGTGGATAGTGATAATGATGATACCTGTGTAATGGCACAGGTAGGTGTGCCAGGGTCCGTCATTGGTCAGCCAATTGACACTACACAGCTATCGACCCCATCAATGCGCACAGTCATCCTGCCAATACATCCTTTGTCACCAATGTCCCTTAGTGATGGACAGGATACAGTGGGCATTGACCAGGGTAATGTGGTACCAGTGGCACATGCATCCCCACACAGCAGCCATGGCCAGGGTCCTGACATGGTACCACACAGGCAAACATCCAGGGGTTCTCATGGGAGCATCCGTGGGCGTACCACCCCTGTCAGACATGCCCACAGAGGTCTTTCAACCTCAGCTATGTTTCAGGCTGTAATGCAGGCACAGTCACGCATGGAACGGTACACCAGACAGGGTCTGAGGGAGCTGAGAGCATGTCGCACAGCCATGAGTGACAGTATGCGTGATGTTGCGGCTGCCATCCGTAACTTCACCGAGGTCATTGACAGACGTTGGGGGGGGACATTAGATCTGTTCCACAACTACATGTCCATGAGCCAGGGCAATGGTCGATGGTTGAGGCGTCGACATGGCCGTATGCCAGCAACAGCAGCAGCTGGCAGCCGTCGTGTACAACAGGCCCGCGGCTGCTCACATAGTGCCAGCAGCAGCCCCAGCAATGCTGGGTCTGTGCTGTCATCAGACCGCCCCAGGAGACCACGTGCACGTGGCGCTGGACAGTCCCAACAGGGACCTGTCTCCAGTCACCAACCACCTGCCTCTGATGACAGTACCCAGTCTGGCTTAGTACCTGATACAGTCCGTAGCACCCCTGCCAGGCACAGGTACCGTGTCTGTGGCCACAGACAGTGATCTGTATGACCTGGCAGGTACAGTCTGTGGCTGTACACAAACACCTGTATATGGCAGCCATGAGGTGGGACTGTGTGCATTCAGACACACATGCAAAGTGATAACACCTAGGGCTACCGCATACATGCACACACTGCATCAACATTGCCCCATCTTGTACTGCTGTCCCTCAGCAACACACACACACAGACATGTCAATTGGTTGTATCAGTGGCAGACTCAGGCATACCAGGTACACACCCTGTGCATATGATGAAACTGTGCCACCTCCTGCAATCTGTAAAATCGGTGCAGGAACAGGTTAACATGGTGCTGATGCACAGGGTGACTACATAGATGTATTGTAATAGTATGATGTTGACAACAGTACAGTGTAATGATAGCATTGTGGGTATATACCAGCATGCCTGATGCAGTTACAGTATGAATGTCATTGTATTGTTTTGTACACCCATAGTAATTACCACAGTGTTCTGTCTGCACATCTTTGCATACTGGTGGTGAGGCTGTGAAGGGATGGCCACCTACATAGGTAGCACAGGGGATACAACAATGTACATATTGATACTCAGTGATGGTCATGTCAACTGCGAGTTGCATGCTGTCCACAAACGACTCTGCAATGCAGATGTTTCAGGATGTTGATATCTGTGCAGTACTACACAACAGGTTCAAGGCTCACAAGAGCACACTAGCACTACAAGGTCACACCTCATATAATGCATGACAGCACCAAAACACAGAACTAACTATGACAGGAGGGAGAGTGTCCATACATGTCAAGGATACTGTGGTGCCAGGACAGGTAGCATACATCATACTAAGTCTGGAACTGCTGAGTGAGGGCTCAGTGTCTGTTATTTGACATGTGTATTATTACAGGTATGAGGACTTGGGTATCAGGCCAGTTATTCAACATTACAAAGGTACGTGGTCTATGCATTTGTGTGGGGTGCGGCTGAACCCAGCCTGTCTGACCTGTGAATGTCTGGGTACTGGCTTATAGTGCCTGCATATATGCACTGTTACCTACTGGAAGTCATACACCTTGTTTGTTGTAGCATAGTCTACATACAGGCCTGCTGACTGTAGCTTTGTTTGTATGCATGTTTGCCTGTTATGTTCCTGAAACACTGATTCCACCTGCAGTGCAGATATACAGTGCCTCTGTGGATCCCTATGACATCTGTATTGCTTACTGTACTGATGCCCATGTGTCACTTGACAGAACGTCACTGTTTGTCCTGTTTGCATGTAGCTTGCCTGTAACACATTGCATATGACTTACCTCGCATTTGCTCAAGACAGCATTCATATATGCCAGCACTAACAAATCAGGAGCACTACACCCTCACATAGTCACCTTGAGTACCTTGTTCCCCATTGGCCCTATGTGTCATTACTTAGTATGGAAGTCACAATGCTATGGTAGCATGTGCAAAGGTCACCAAAAGGGACATTTCTCTTACACATGGAATTGCACACACTACTCCCCCACACACATTCACACACACAATGTGCACTTGCAGGATTCAAACCCCTACCTAACTATGTTATGACACTTGTGAGACACAGTAGCAGAGCATGTTATTTGCATTACTGGGGGGAGTGCTTTCTCCTGCTGTACTTATAGGGTGCTGACATCATCAGTGTTTTAGACAGTGGAATATGCAGCATGTGTTGTGTAGTAATAGTTGCCAAAAGGGACATTTCTCTTACACATGACATTACACACACTACTCCCCCACACACATACTGTGCACTTGCAGGATTCAAACCCCTACCTACCTATGTTATGACACTTGTGAGAGATGCATTAGCAGAGCACGCTATTTGCATTACTGGAGCAATTGCTTTCTCCTGCTGTACTTATAGGGTGCTGACATCATCAGTGTTTAGACAGTGGAATATGCAGCATGTGTTGTGTAGTAATAGTTGCCAAAAGGCACATTTCTCATACACATAGAATTGCATACACTACTCCCCCACACACATACTGAGCACTTGCAGGATTCAAACCCCTACCTATGTTATGACACTTGTTAGAGACGCAGTAGCGGAGCACGCTATTCACATTACTGGGTATAATTTCTGCTCCTGACATATGTATAGTGTGCTGACATCATTATGGATGAAGAGGTATGTACATCTGTTACTATCCATCAGTACAGGGGAGAGCATATCTATGCATTAACTTTGCACAGGCACAGTGGCCTACTGTACTGTGGAGGTAGATGCCAAATACACTGTGGATAGCCTTCTGTATTCCCTAGGGACAACAGTCAGGTATTGCACTCTACGGCCATATATTTACCTGTCAGATGCAAGTATCTGTTGCTCATATACTGTTTGTGGGTCTTTATTGCCATAGCCTTCCCTATCTCTATGAACAACGTGTGTACTGTGGGAGATGTTTGCATATGAGTGGGATCCAGTACTTTACTTATGTCTCTGTTGTAACTTCACTGTGTGCACTGGGCAGATGTCTGTATTGTGGGAGGTTCCTGTGTTAACACATAGAAATGCTAGATATGTGTGTGCAACTGCTGAACTGTGACATGGCCTAAGTGTGTGAGCATGCCCAGTTCGCAGTTTGTATGGCTTCTTGACTGCCACGTCTCATTTATCTAAGTGTGCGAGCATGCCCAGTATGACCTTTCCTTATGTTGGGATCTGTGGACCACCACATTTCTGTTTGTGTGTGGACGCCATCTATATATCACATGTACAGTTGAGTGTTGGACATCAGGTTGTGTTCTTACTGCCCAACTGCTTTGTGTCTGAACCTAACAGGCATTATGCTGTGCCTGCAGGGTCGCCATGGGATAGTTTGCATACAGTTGTCATCATCCTTTCCTGCTGAACAAACAGTTGTATTGTCATATAGTGTACTGGTGCAGAACTTTCACTGTGGTGGACAGTATAATTGGTTTCAGTCCTATCACTGCTTGTAATATTTATAGTGAGCACACCAGACTGGTTGAGGGACAGTTGTGCAGGTATGACCACGTTGCATTTTGTTCAGATATGGACAGCATAGTACATGATTGTCCGACATTGTTAATGTATTCCACAACTTGCGTGGACAGTGACAAACAATGGCCATGTGCCCTAGTCCATTTGTAATGCTAGTCAGAGAGTGTTTGTCCTTCAGCACACATTTACTGGTGCTTGCCATGACATATGTCATGGTTAGTGTGCTGTGCCTCTGTCTACCCGTGACATACAGGTGATATCCAGGGTACACCTACCATCTCCCATCCAGTCATCATGATTCCTCTGGATGACAGTCACTGAGGGACTCCCTGGATATCCTGTAGTGGGAGTTTAGTCATGAGTGGAGTGAGCTTCTGGGTTATGGAACAATCGGTACAGCATGTCCTGTTTATGTCTGTGCTGGGGTTCAGGCCTGTCAGCTGCATAGGTCACCAGCATTCAGTGTTTACATGGTGCCAAATGTCCATTGATACCAGGTTGGTCATGGCTCTATACATCAGGCACAGTTCACCTCCAGCCAGGCAGTATGGCACTGTGTGGAGCTGCAGTTTCTTTACTCAGGCGACACATGGCATCTATTACAGCTCTGCAATCCTCCTGGTGGGGTATTTGTGTGGTCTTTCCAGTTGCTGCAGGTGTCTGCTATGGTACATCCCTGAAGGGCCATTGTACACAATTGTGAGGCTGCTGATGGTTGACTGGAGAGGCACATTGACCTACCCTAACCAAGCTGTGCTTGCCTTCATGATTAGGTGGGTATATGGTATGTTTCTGTAACCACTACAGACACATGGTTGTCACATGCAGGATATCTATCACCTTGTGTCCCCAGGTCTCTTATTGCTCCCGATGTACATACTGGGTTGACACTTATGTGGTGATTTCTGGCCATGTACTGTGTTTCCACAGGGGTTGACTATACACTATTCTGCATTTAACTTGTTGACATGGCTGTGGCACCACTTATGTGTTTCTATGTGTGCCTTTTGTAGGTTGCTTGTGTCAGCTGGAGGGTCCAATATGGTGGCTAGTTTGTAGTCCTCTGTGAACCTGTTCAGACAGAGTACTTCCATGTTGGCCTGTACCTATGTGACATATATAGCATACAAGAGAGGTCCCAGGACCATGCCTTGTGGGATGCCAGTTGTACCTGGTTTGCAGTCTGCCATGGCTGCAGCATGTCTGCCAGGTCAGTTCTGTCCTTGAGCTGGTTTGCAACCCATCTACTTGCATAGGGGTTTATAGTTAGGCTGGTGAGCGTATCTGTACCGCCAACTAGGGTATTGTATGGAAGGGTTTAGCAAGGTCCAGATAGGCTGTGTGATCAACATTCCCCACATCAATGGCCATGGTGCACGTTTCACATGAGTCAGACATGTGTAAGGGGCAGGATCTGCCCTATGACAGCCACACTGGGTAGGGTCCAATGTCTGTAGGTACCCAGTCTCATTATTCATGGGATCCATGATCATCCTGTCCATTACTCTGCCAACCTAGATAGTCGGGGTTGAGGGGTGGTAGTTTGCAGTATCCATTCAGGCACCCCCTTTGTGGTGTGGGACCACTGTTGCTGTACACTGCTCTTTGGGTACATGTCCTGTGGTAGGACTGATAGTGCACAGTAATGCTATTTGCTGTTCCATTCTTCTTACAGTACTTGTTGGACACAACCCAGGACACCATCTGGTACCATTGATGCTGTGTGCTGTGCTTTGTGGATGCTGGCTGTTACCTCAGCATCTGCAATGTCAGGGGGCCAGCACTCTCCTGGGATAGATATTTGGCAGTTAGGTGCTGGTGGGGAGGTTGGAAGGATTCTGTTCGGTAGGCTGTTGGCAATGTGTGTGGGTTTGGTGTATTGTTTGTGATATTACAGTGCTGCAGAGCATATCTGTGGATTATCACCATGGTTCCTACCATCAGGTAGGACAGCTGTGTGATAATCCTTTGTGTCCTGCACAATTTGTATCATCATAGGTTCATAGGTTCATACTAGGCTATCTGCCCTGGCCTTGTTTGAGCACGGACAGACTGTGTGTGGGTCTTAACACCCCTTGCAATGTGCATATTATGCCCACGTAGGGTTTACTTTCCTAGATGTGACACAGGGATGGCCCCCAGTGTACACCTACTATCTCCCATGCACTTCACTGGATTTCTCTTGTTGAGTTTGTGTGTGGAGCTCAGCCTATCATGGACTGGGATTCTGTTCCAGGGTGGCAGGAGCCTCTGGGTTATGGATCTGTCCCTCCAGCATATCCTATTAATCTATGTGTGGAGGTTCAGATATCTCACTGTGGTGTGTCTGCTAGATTTGGGGTTTCTGCAGTGGAGCATGTCCATTCATTCTGGATTGGACATGGCCTTGTACATCAGGCATACATCACCTCTGACTGTGCAGTATGCTTCTGAATTGGGCTGTGGTTTCTTCAGCTAGGCTGCAGATGTCCAATGTTTGGACCCTTTATCCTGTTGGTGGGGTACATTTGGGGTCTTTCTGACTGCTGCAGGTGTAAGGTAAGGTACATCTGAACTGGGGCATTGTTGTCACGTATGGGCCTGATAAGGGAAGAGTATGGGGGCACAGTGACCTCTAGCTCTACATGTGCATCCTTTCATATTAAGGTGGGCAATATAGCAGGTCTTCCTGGCCACCTTGGCAATGTGAGTGTCACATGACAGGTTACCATCCACTTGTGTCCCTAGGTCCCTGATTACTTCTTTTATACATAATGGATTGCCACCTATGTCATACTTTGTGTGTGCCTTGTTTGGTATTTGTTGAGACATTCATACTCTGCAGTGTCTTCAGGAAGGCTGGCTGGGGTACCTGGGTTTGTGTGTGTCGTCTGTAGCAGGCTTCAAACAGGTACACAGTTTGAGACAGTGTTACTTGCCCGTGGATAGTCCATGTTGCTTCTTGCTGTGGTACCAACCTGGGGGTGTGGTTATCCTTGATAATTACTGTTAGCCACACTCCTATTGTCATGTGTTCCATGTTTTGGAGCTGTAGAGCATGGTATGAGGCATAACCTGGTAGTATTAGGGTGCTCTTCTGGGCCTTGCCCAGGTTTCTGTTACAGAACACATATTACCATTCTCCATGCTGTGGTGGGTTTGGTCTGCATGCACCTTGCAGGTTAGACTTCTGGCGTTGGGTAGCATTACGTCCAGGTTATTATCCCTTGTGCTACCTATGGTGGTGGGTTTGTGTTTCCAGACTTACCTATTCCAGGCACAGTGGGGGTGACAACAGCCTTTGCCAGTATCCACACAGCCAGGTGTGCTGGGTGCGTGCCATCTCTAGCAAGTAGGGCATCATGTCTTGCTCGGCATGTCAGCCCAGGCTGTCAGTCATGTGTTCCCCCTTGCTAACAGCAATACCTCAGCCAATTAGTGTACTTGATCTTGTTGTCTTCATAGTGTGGCATCGTGCTTGGTGAGGGTGAGATGTTAGGTTGGGTCTTCATGTTTGCATATACTAGATGGTGTTACATTGCTTAACACATGGCAATCATGCCTCAGGTGGTGCTGCAGGGCTGCCTCTGTCGGATGCACATACTACACTCCCTGTACATGTTTGAGAGCAGGTTGTGTCATGTTAGGTGTCCCTGTTACTATATGAGTGAGTCAGAGAGGGGTATCATTCCCAGGGTTCCTACTGAGCCAGTGTATGTGCTATGCATTGCCTCTTTGCCAAGGCCAGGGCATACTGGGCACGCCTCCTTCTGCCTACTGGGGCAGGCTCAGGTTGTTCCTCCTCCGAGTCACCCTCTGCCTGTGACGGCCTTGGTAATGGTGGGGGGCTGTTTGTCCCGGCCCTGTGCTGGTCCTGCTGCAGTTGTTTTTGCAGAATCATATTACGTAGCATAGCACATACCATGACAATTTGGGTACATGTAGTTGGTGAGTACTGCAAGGCTCCACCAGATGTGTCCAGGCACCGGAACCATGACTTGAGCAGCCCAAACACATGCTCTATTGCATTACGTGTTTGTGCGTGTGCCTCATTATGGCGTTCCTGTTCAGGTGTGTGTGCGTTTCTGATGGGTGTCATCAGCCACGGCTCCAGTGCATAACCTGCATCCCCCACTATGTGAACATGTGGGATGTCCCCATTGGCAAATGTCTGGTACAGCTGTGTCAAATGCCAGATATGGGAATCATGGTAGCTCCCAGGGCAGCCAGCACACACATTCATTATTATGCCCTGGGCATCATACACAACCTGGCAGTTGATGGAGGGGAAGCCCTTGCGGTTAATGTAGGCCCTACCCCGCTCACCGGCTGGTGCTTTGATGCATATGTGCATGCAGTCTATTGCACCCACTACCTCAGGGTATTCCACTATTTGCTGGAAGAGACGCATATTGCTGGCCAATACATCACGGGCATTGGGGAAATATACATGCTCACCGACATGTGCTGACATGGCATCCAGGAACTGGTGCAGTACCCTGGAGGCTGATGCCTGTGATATCCCCATCATATCACCAGTTGGTCTCTGGAAGGTACCTGTTGCTAGTATTCTTAGGCCAACACATACCTTGGTTTCCACTGGGATGGGTTCCCCTCTGTTGGTTCTGTGTGTGAGGCGTGGCCTGCACAGCTCAACAATTTGCTGCAGGAGGTCTGTGTCCACTCTATAGCGCTCCACTATCTCCAGCTCATGTAACCCCTGGTAGGTGACCCTGGGCCTGTACACTCTTCTCCATCTCCTCACTGTGGGTTGTCTGGCAGCATTTCCATTGTCATCACCCTCAGAAAGTCTCCTATGTCTCCTTATGACAGCTATGGCAGCCCCTAGCATGTTTGGTCTGAGTGCAGCTTTTTCAGTTTTCACTTCTACTAGCTAACTCCTGTCTTGCAGTGTCTCTTGAGAGAAACATACTGCAATGTTGTTTGCAGTGTTTTAAGTGCTGGGCTGGGCTTGTATTCTGCCTGTGTAATTGCCTGCTTCTAATTGTTTTCACCTGCTACCTCTACAAGTATTCCCTGCTAGTTTCCTACTACTTCTTCTGCTTCCTTTTTCCTCTCTGTTTCCTCAGGGGGAAGCAGCGCGCATACCAGCAAAAACACGCTCACAGTGGCTACCACACGTGCACACATGCTTACACGGACTAGAATCTGCTTATTCGGATTAAAATGCGTGCACACCAGCGCAAACAGGTTTGCAAATCTTTAAACAGGCTCCTACATGCTTACTCTGCCTTACATGTGCGCACTCATGCTTACACGCGCGCACTCTGTCTTACTCGTGCCTCCCAGCAGGCACACGCGCGCATGCACGTACAGCAAGAAACTTTGGTGTTGGCCACAGTGTACACCTTCCATTTCTTGACTTTCCCATGCTTATCTGTTGACCCTCCTCTTTTTATGCTGTGTGATTGACATCTTTCACATACCACTTTGCTCCAATGTTCTTGATTTCTTCATGACATTCCCCACTGTGATGTCACCTATCTCCTACTCTGTTACTCCCCCTTATCTAACTCTTACACTACATGGAATGTGCTCATTTGCTATGTGACAGTGTGATTCACTATCCTACCACTCATTTACATAGGATTGCCTACTAATGCTTAGTTACATGTCTTACACTCAGCTTCCCCCTTAGCAACCACTAGACGGTGGCCATGTTGTTTTTGGTCTGCTAGTCCCTGCATTGCAAATCTATGCATTACATAAAACCCACATTTGTGGGTTTCAAACCTTTATTTTTCTGTTTTATATAGCGCAGCCGTTTGCGCAGGGCTGCGCTACGTTTAAACCTCACCGATCTCCGAAAAAAAAAATATTTTATTTCATGTTTGCATTTGGTTACCATGCCAATGGCCACATATTTGGCCATTGGCATGCTGACTGCAACATTTGCACACTTTATTTGGAGCTGTCATAGCTCCATTGTGTTATTTGCAGTAATGTACTCAGTTGTCAACATTTCTGCACCTAACACGACTCTTACACGGGCTGGTTGGTTTCAGCTTCGTGGATCGCTAATCTACCTCATTTGCATGCCTTTCGGCTGCAAGTGAGGTGATTAGCATATCCACACCGTGCCTGTGTAAGAGTCGTTTTAGCTGTCTCTTACACGGGATTTCGGGCTGTTACTGGATCGCGATGGCTGCATGGAGTCTTACATGACTCTTGGACTCCATGCAAGCCATTGTGAATCCTGCCCTATAACTTAAATAAATAAACACATCAACATTATAACTTAAACAATAAATGAGAACATTAAACATGATTTTTCAAACCTCTCTGACTGCTTTATTTATAGATATATTTTCAGTCTGCATGCCTTGTTTCACAGTTCTTCAGTTCGACCCTTTTCTTCTAGGTTTCCTCTCCTTGCAGGTGTTTCTCTTGCATGTGTCACTGTTAACAGCTCTCTTCCTTTTCATTAACATCCTTTTACAATTCCCATTATTACAAGGCAATCACATGACTCATCCTTTTGACTGTGAGATCATCTGACATTGGTGGTGTCCATAGCTTGTTTTATACAATACAGTGCATCACAAATTTCGATCTCGGATCCTTCAATGGGCATATTGTTCTCTGTACACCTTATTGTCTTAGATTTGTTGTACTCATTATGCACAATATTGTTTCCTTAAAAAATTGTGAAAATGTTGCTCACTTTGGATATATAAAAATTCAAATTTAGAAATGCTGTATTATGACTGCTGCCAATCTTGTTCTGGGTTGTGACTGAAAACAGAACCAAGTGAAATAAGAAAATAAAAATATCACACATTTTTGCATCAGTGTACCTCTTTACCCCAAGACAGCAGACCAGCAGGTTCCTATGAGTACAACAAAAACGCATCATGTCGAATGCGTTTTCGTCGACACATATGGAGCAAACAGGCAAAACAGCGAAGCGGCTGTTCAGTGAATTCTTTCCCTGGGAAAGAAGTCGCTTGACCGCTTCATTGTTTTGCCGTGTTCTGAAGTGTAGTGTGGTCCCTTGTCCGGTATAGCTCCCAAGCATGATTGTGCAACAGTTACTGACCTTAGGGTTAGGGAGCAGGTTAAGGTAAGTGCATATGTATGAAAGTGTTTACTGTTTTATATTTTGTGTTAGATGTAAGGTTAAGTTACGTGTGTATGTGTTTTCAGCTGTTTACTTTTGTTTCGGGGGGTAGAATTAGGGTTAAGGTAAGTGTGTATGTGTTTGGAGCTGTTTATGTAAATGTGTGAGAGTTACTGACCTTAGGGTTAGGGTGCGGGTTAAGGTAAGTGCATATGGTTTAAAATGTTTACTGTTTTTTTTTTCGTTAAATGTATGGTTGGGTTATGTGCATATGTGTATTTAGTTGTTTATTGGTTTTTGGAGGGGTATAATTAGGATTGGGTATGTGTGTAAGTGTTGGGAAGTGTGTAATGTTTTTTTTTTGCAGGGGTTGGAACAGCAATTTCTTTCCCTAGGAAAGAAATCGCTGTTCTGTGGATTCAACATTTTCAGCTTTCGAAAATGTGTTGATGTAACATCGTTTACTGTTTTTAGCATTCGATGTTGCAATATAGACCCGACCAGCAATATCCATTCCCGATGGCTTTCCATTCTTTGACTATAGAGATCTGCTCCTCCTCCAGTTGCTATATCCACTGGGAGAATAGCACCTGCTTGCTGTAGCATTTGGTATTCATATCTGCAAATAAGGAAAGGAGATAAGAAACTGCTATCTTTATCAGCGTTTACTTTCAGGTTGTGAAGTACTCTACTGGAAGTCAGTTTATATGATATACATATGGGATTTTGGAAGATATTTTAAAGATGCAGAAATATATATTTAAATCAATATTCCTTGTCCTATAGAGTATAATATAGAAAGCTTTAAATACATTTGGATATTTACATGTCTCTGATACTATATTGCTCAAAATCTGTATTATTCTAGAAGTAAAAATTTGTTCATGTACAAAGGGCAAACTAATTTATTTCTATAGCAGCAGCAATAAATCAGTACTTTTTAGAATTCTTTGCATTATCAGCATACCAAGTTGGCATTTTGGGTAATTGTACAAAACAGCACTCACCTGATGCAAAATGCTCTGAAAATAATATAGAGACTGGATCAACAGTGTGGCAATATTGCTATTACGTGCCATCCACAGGCACAAGCAGCAGGTGAGACCAACTTATAGGTTCATAGGTTCATAGTTATGTACTAGGCTATCGGCCCAAGGGCCTATGTAAGCCTAGCCAACAAGGTTCCCTGGCTTACACCACCCAAGAAAGTTATCTTCCTGTGCCACTGTCAAGCAGAGACACAGAAGTGATCCCGGGGTGTATTTCCCATCAAGATTTTTCTTGAAGAGTGCTAATGAAGAACTTTGCTTGACATAGATGGGTAGCCTGTTCCAGAGTATGGAAAGTCTTGGACAGGAATCTGTCCCTCCATCACGTCCTGTTTATTGTGGTGACAAGGTTTAGGTCCCTAGAGTGTGTAGCTCAGAGGGATTGGGATTTCTTTAGGTGTAGCATGTCCAACAGCTCTGGGTTTGACATAGCTTTATACGTTAGGCAGAGTTCACCTCAGAGTAGGCGATATGCTATGGAGTAAAGCTGGAGTTTTTTGAGGCGGTCAGTGTAGGGCATTTGTTTGAGGCCAGTAATCCTCTTTGTGAGGTACTTCTGTGGCCTTTCCAGCTGCTGCAGATGTCTTGTGAGGTACATTCCAAAAGGGGCGTTGTACTCTATAATGGGTCTAATGAGTGTCGAGTAGAGGGGAACAATGATCTCTTTTTTCCTGGATGAGAACCCTTTTATGATGAGGTGTGCCATGTAGAAGGACTTCCTGACTACTGTGGCGATGTGACTATCAAAGGAGAGACTACTGTCCACCTGGGTCCCAAGGTCTCTTATCACACATTTGGTGTTAAGTAGATTGCTGCCTATGTGGTAGTTCATGGGTACAGAGTTTTTACCAAATGAGATGACACTGCACTTTTTGGCATTGAGCTTGAGGCCATGGCTCTGACACCAGGCATCTGTCTCAGCGAGGCCCTTCTTTAGGATGTCCGCATCATTTGGGGACTTGACTATGGCTCCTAGTTTGCAGTCATCTGCAAACTTTGTCAGCCAGAGGCCTTCTATGTTAGCCTGTACATCAGAGAAGTAGATACCAAACAGGAGAGGTCCAAGGACAGAACCCTGTGGTACTCCACTTGTCACTGCCTTGAGATCAGATTTGGAGTCTGCAACAGTGTGGGTTCTGTCAGTGAGCCAATTGGCAACCCATCTTGTGACATAGGGATTTATACCTAGTTTAGTAAGTTTATCTATAATTCCAGAGTGGGGGATGGTGTAGAAAGTCTTGGTGAGGTCAAGATAGGCTGTGTGTACCACCTTACCCTAATCTACGGCTTTGGTGACTGCCTCAAAAAAGTCGATCAGGTTCAGGAGGCATGATCTGCCTTTCACAAACCCGAACTGGATGGGATCCAGAGTTTGGAGGTTAACAATGTCTTTGTTTATGAGTTCCATGATGATACATTCCATGGCCTTGCAGACCAGGCTCATCAGGCTAATAGGTCAATAGTTCCCGGGATCAGTTGTGTCTCCCACTTTGTGGAGTGGGATAACTGTTGCTGTGCGCCATTCAGTAGGCACAAAGCCTGATGCAAGGCTATTATTGAACATGGTGCTTAAGTGAGGAGCCAGATCATTCTGAAGTTCATATAAAATGCAGCCTGGGATGTTGTCCGGTCCCATGGATGCTGTGTTTTTGGCTTTAGAATGTGCAGCTTTTACCTGCGTAGTTGTGATTACAGGGACTCTGCATTCTTCCTGTATAGATATGGGCCCTTTAGGGGGTGAGAGGGGGATAAAGTTAGCACTGAACCTATCTGCCAGGATGTTGGCAATATCAGTTGGTTCTGTAATTTTCTTGCCTTTGTGCTATAAATCAGAGCAGATCTGGGTGTTGCCATCAAGATTCTTGACATAGCTATAGAATGCTTTGTGGTTGTCATTGGAATTAGTGGCAATTTTGTTTTCGTAGCTAGCTTTGGAGGATCTTATAAGGGATCTCAGCTTCTTACTGAGGCTGACCAGGGAGCTCCTCTACTCATGGGATTTTACTCTCTTTTCCAACAGTTTCTTCCTCCTGTTGTACAGTTTGTTTATGACAGGGGACCACCAGATTGGCTTCCTTTTTTGGAGGATAGCGTCTTGGTTCTGTTTGGGATAGCATGATCCATGCACTCATGTAAGTAATTATAGAGTGCATTTGTGTAGGATTCAGCAGTTGTAACTGTATTGTCCATCTGCATGGCTATCATGAAGTTCACCACTTCTGTCTTAAGAAACATGAAGTTGGCTTTGGAGAATTTTTTTACTGTGGTTTCCTTAATGGGGGTGGGGGCGAGATGTGAATATCAAGGGTGATTAGCTTATGGTCGGATTGGACCAAGGAGGAGTTGACTTCAGGTGTGGAACACCGGTCACTCATGTTGGTAATGACTAGGTCTAGGATATTGTTGCCCCTGGTGGGGGTGTGGATAAGTTGATCCAGGGCATTGGAGTTTATGAATTCCTTAAAGGGTTGAGCTAAGGAGCTGGTACATGAGTAGTTTTCCCAGTTAATGGTGGGGTAGTTTAAGTCAGCCATTATTAGGATGTTTGGTTGAACCCTAATATTTTCCAGTACATCAAGAAAAGAGGAGTGGGAATCCTGGGGCATGGTGGGGGATCTGTAGCAAGCTACAATTTGGATTGCAGTTTTGCCCAGAGTTAGTTGCACTTGGATAACCTTGGATGCATTATCCTGAGCAACTAGCCTGGAGGTGTGGATATCCTTAATGAATATGGACACACCTCCGCCTTTGGTTTTTTGATCCAGGTTACATGGCCGAAAAGTGTGGTATGGTGGTAAGTTATGGTTATCAACAACAGGGTGAGGTATAGCGGGTAACATTTCTTTGGCTGCCACAGGTATATTCTTGTGACAACCAAAACAGAGTTTTATATGCATCAAATTTCTTTTTATCTGACCTTACCTTCTCTGTAGACTGTGACCTTTTCGATTCCTAATGTGGCTCTGTTTGAAATGTGCATCTTGTCTGCTTTCTAAATATATACCCACTGGTGTAATAACTGTGGATGTCAATCATTTCTATATTGTACTACTCTAGTCTATCATCCATTGAGATATTCACAACTCAACCATGGATGATTCCTGTTTCCACCCTTTCATCCCATAATAGAAGGAAAACTTCTACAACTGTCAATTATTTGGCCCAGGCAACCTGCCCCCATAGTAACTTTCCCTTCCAGTCTTATATGCCTTTTACTTAGCACAATGTACCATGTCAGTCAGGCAACAGTGAACCTAGCACATTGTGTGGTTATACTGACCCACCTCATTTATATCCTCTGTTGCTAGGCCACCTTTGTGGAAGGGAATAACTATAACTATTCTCCATTCTGCAGGAACAAAGCCTGAGGTTAGTCTATGATTGAAAAGGGTACTTAGTGGTGATGCTAGTTCATGTTTTAGCCTGTTTAGAAGACAGCATAGAATGTTGTCTGGTCCCATAGAGGCCATGTTTTTTGCCTAGGACAGGGCTTTGAGGACCTGCTCTTCAGATATGTGGGCAGGGGGAGTATGGGGGAAAGTTTGTTGTAAATTAGGAAGGGATAACAGAGTGAAACTGTCACAAAACATATCTCCTAGCAGGTTTCTACCTCTGTGTGTCAGTGTGTGTGATACCATTGGCCTCTAATTCTGCACATGTTTGGGTCCTACCCTTTAGGTTAAGTACGTAGCTGTAAAAGGCCTTATGGTTATCCTTGGCTGTACTTGTTAAGTTTCTCTCAAAGGTGCCATTGCAGGATTTGACAAGTTGTCTTATTTGCCTGGAACAAAACCAGTGCAATGCAGATAGAAACCAAACAATCAGCAAGAAAACACAAACCAAGGGCTGGAAAAAGACCCGCCTTTATTGAAACAAAACAGTGTTAAGTGCTTTCTTCCCTACATCCTGGGACTTCATCAGAATACAGTCAGTATTGAAAATACACTGTACTAGAGCACCAATTACAGCTCTATTTTTCAATTAATCCTTTAGCTGGTTTGCATGGTGCAGCAATATGCGCAGCATCGCTTAAACACACTTAATGATAGGAACTTGAGCTTTACTATGTTTTGATTAAAACACGTGTGCTGGGTAGCAGCTGTGTGGCTTGATGGGTTGATCCACTGTTCTGCAGGTGCAAAGATCCTATGTTCAAAACAGGGTGCAGGTATACTTTTTGAACATCATTAATATTTTTTCAAATGCATATATCAATGTAGCACTATTTTGCATAGCTAAGAGATGCAGCCCCATCATGTTATGCAAAAAATCTTTAAAGAAAAAAAAATGGAGAAATAGGACAGTGGTGAAATGGGGTGCAAATAGGGGGAAAAACACAATGAGAGGCAGGTAGGTATGTGCAGTATGGGTGTAGGAAAGAACCATAGCTATCCATTTCTTGAATAGCACCAACTGTGCACTTTCAAAGAGTTTTTAGCTAAATTTGGACTGCCAGCCCCACAGAGAGGGTTGACGACAACATAAGTGCATTGTCAAGAAAATTGAACCAAATTAAGTGTGTTCAGTGGATACATGCAAAATGGAGAGCTACGTATGGGATATTTTTTGTGGGACAGGTGCCCATTTTTGTAAGGTAAGAGTGGAATGTTGGTGAACGGACATAGGTATGTGTGGGGGATATAAGCTGGGAAGGTGAGGATACTTTTTCAGACAGACAAGATAGACAAGACAGTAGACAGAATTGGTGTGTGACACAAGAGGGAAGTGAACACCTTGGATGGGGAGGGTGTTGTGGAATCCCAGTCCCATGGACATAAGACATGGTATCAGTGTGACTCAAGTCTTCATCCATGGGACTGTCAGCACTGCTCCTTCACTGCTCCAGAGGTGGCAGTTGTTGATGCCAGTGCTCAGGGGCCAGATTGCCCCACCAGGATGGACAGCATGCTCTCCATCTGGCATAGGCGTGCTTCAACAGTATGGTGCAGCAGCCTACGCACCATGCCTGGCAGTTCCTCATGGGTGACATAATCACCCCTCCACTTCCACTCCCAGAGGGGGGCCACCCCAGCCTGTGGGGCAGAACTACCTGACAGGAGGGGGCAGCAGAGGGGGCACCACCAACTACCTGACAGGAGGGGGCAGCAGAGGGGGCACCACCAGGCTGTGGCCCAGACGTGCCATGGTCGGCAGAAGCCAAGTTAGGTGGATCACCAGGAACCAGCCTACCTTGTCGCTCTGTAGAAAATAGATATAACATAAGGTGAAAATAAACATAACCAAACAAATGTTAGTATTAACATAATAGAAGATAATAATGATTAATCAAAAGAAATAGAAAGTAATATAATGAGGAACACAACAATAAATAACATAAATAAAAGTATTTTAACAGCAAAGCAATATGAAATTATACATAAGGCCAACATAAGAGGTAGTTACAAAAATGTATATCAATATTAAATCATAATAATAAATGACATTAATAAATTAAAGAAGAGAAGAGGTGAGGTGAGAGAGAGAAAATACCATTAGTAACTTTGCAGGTAATATTACTACACAGGCTACTACTACATACTTCTACATATGTACAATTTCAGTTGTGAGTACAGTGACTGCAACTATTGTATAGATGATGTTGCACGTACATAGCTCTCAACCTGTTAGCATGGGACAGACTGGGCCAGGTTCTAATACATGGTGGTACAGAGGCACAACTACAGGGACATTTGTACTTAGTGTGTTTGTATATTATTAGCAAGGTGTTCTGTTAACAGATATGCCAATAAATTGCATTCCAAGTAATGTCATGTATCTGCTAATCAAGGACCAGACATATGGGGTACTAGTCATTACATTCTGAAAAATCGTGACAGTTGAGGGGTATATTCATGTATACTAAGTAGACTAGACAGCTAGTCATTTCTTAGTTGGCTGCCATGGGATTAGAACCCACAAGTTGTGACTACAGGAAAAATCTGCACTTCGTTTAACAGTTGACTGGTTTCAGATTAGAGTGCACATGCAGTGATTACAGGAATAATACACACTTATTTGAAAAGATTACATTTCAGAACACAATTTATTTTAAACTTTATTGATAATGTTCCTTAAAATCTGGCATTTATACACATGGACATCTACCCAGGACTTCAGCTACCTTACCCATAGATGTTTTCCTTGACTGGGTGGGATATAGAGCATTATTCCAGACAAGGAACCAGTACACAGGATTGAACCTTACTGTGTATTGCACTACATTTATTTCAAACATCTTTTTTTACAGTCTTTGCTGAGTTGAATTTAACAATTGACTGGTGTCAGATTAGAACACACATCCGGTAAATACAGGAATAATGAACACTTATTTGAAAAGATTAATTATCAATGCACAATCCTGCTTTAAACTTTAATGATAATGTTCCTTAAAATCTGGCATTTATACACACTGATAGCTGCCCAGGACTTTAGGTACCTTACCCATATACCTTGTTCCTTGACTGGGTGTAATATACAGCATTATTCCAGACAAAATGGCCAGTACACAGGCTTGATTCTTACTGTGTATTGCACTGCATTTATTTCATGCAGTTTTTCTCTGCAGTCTTTATTTACTTTTAACAGTTGACTGGTGTCAGATTGGAACACACATGCAGTGAATACAAGAATAATGCACACTTATTTACAAAGATTACTTATCAAAGCACAATCCTGTTTTAAACTTTATTGATAAAGTTCCTTAAAATCTTGTCATTTAAACACATGGATAGCTACCCAGGACATTAGTTACCTTTTCCATAGACCTTATTCCTCTACTGGGTGGAATATACAGCATTATTTCAAACAAAATAGGCAGACACCAGGCTTGAACTTGTAATGCACTACATTTATTTCAGACAGCTTTGTTGTATTCTTTATTCATTTACATTTAACAGTTGATTGGAGTCAAATTAGAACACACATGCAGTGAATATAAGAATAGGGAACACTTTTTATTTGAAAACATTACATATCAAAGCAACATCACCCTTTAAAATTTCTTAATTAATGTTGCTTCAAGTCTGGCATATAGACCATGGATAACTGTGTAAGTCTTCTAGTAAATAACCCATATACCTTGTCCATTAATTGACAGACAATGAGCAGACCAGAATAGTGATTGTCAATACTGGTAGACCTCATCATTAACTGATGTTTGTAAGCTATGCTACACAGTACTGCATGTTTACTTGATTTAACTTGTTTTACCATTTCAGGTAGGCAATGACACATTACTAAACATGTTAGATGTCTCAGGTATGTCATACCTGACTGTTATGACTGCAAACGCTGTAAATAATTTATCATAAAATTACATTATGCTTTAAGTCATTACTTTGTTTCCCTACTTACCACACTCTCACCTCATCCTGGCCAGGCTCCCTGCATGAGACTGGACATTGCAAGCCCTCACTTCTGCAGATGTTGTAAGAGAACCAAACCATTATGCATGTCAGTTTTGCACAGATTCAGCTTGTATATTTCTAAAGTATTGCCAAACATATTTACATATCTGTGGGGTCTACCTAGCCCTCACTTCTTGGAACCAGGTGGCAAAGGTGTCCCTCTTCCTACACCTCAGGTTGTCTTAATGGTGATAACACTGCTCACCAGTGTGGGGGATACCAGTAGCACTGGTACGTTTCTTAGCCAACCAATCTCAACCCTCAGACTTACACTCTGAGACCTGGTAATCACCCTGCAGTAGCCGGGGTTCATAGTTCTTAACCAGGAGTCCAACAAAAACGTTGGATTCCTGTACACCCCACCTCTGTGCCTGAAAGTGCGCTCCCTCTCCAACACCACCAGGCATATCGACAGCTAAGTGAAGACTCCAGTGAATGGTGTGAAATTCTTGCCTAATGGCCTTTATACAGGTTAAATTTCCACCCTTACAAGTCATACTGTAACGCTCAAAAAAGTACTGTGTTGTTTAGCATCGCACAAACTCACACAAACCATGTTTAAGTGGAGCTTTGCAACACACAAATGATGTAGACAATTGACCATGTTTAAGCTTTGCTTAGCATTGTATAGATTTTCTAAATGTAATTTTTTTTTATTTTAAATTAAACTGATGTTTCAGTCACCTGACATTTTCACAGCAATAAATGTAAAACATGCAATTGCTCAGGAATTGAACCCGGGACCTACTACGCTCTATGTTATGACTCAACCTATCTAGCCACTTGGATAGTAAAGGGAAGCACTATATCTTCACATATACTACTAAGATGCCTGTTAGCATTGTGCGGATTCAGTGTGTGGATTTACACATTGCTAAGAACAACAGAACTACAACAGTTGAATACATCCAGTTTGCATTTGTATGTAGATGTTCAACAGTGCAAAGCAACATGCCACAATGCAAACAAGCAGGAGGGGGACAAAACAAAATAAAAAAATAAAAAGTACAATTGATTACATCTGGCTTCTATTTTTAAATATATGCCAGATGTCAGCCTTATATATATATATATATATATATATATATATATATATATATATATATATATATATATATATATATATATATATATATATACGGGGCAATCAGGAAGAAAAAACAAACAAAAAATATACAATAGATTACGTCCAGTTTCTATTTGTAGATCTATACCAGATGTCTGCTGTATATGTATAACCACAGCTCAGCATTGCTCCGCACCACGCAAACATCACATAAAGAGAAAAAAAAAATAAATAAATAAATAAAAAATTACCATCCCGTACTTACCACCTGTCCAGAATATTTCTGGAAGTTCACAAGTATGGGACAGCCTGTACACTGTTGTTTGCATGGATTCAATATCTGTGTTATTGTGATCTCCCTCGGCAGTGCTCCAAGATTAATATGCATGGCTGCCAAGGGGGAATCGTGGCCATGTACATGGATATATTCCATGTGGGCTCTATATGGAGCCTACACGGATTTTGTTAAATCCTGGGGAAGATGCTTTGATTTTTAATTTGGAGCCTGTCTATCCAGATTTCTTTGGTTGCATAGGTACTGTGTCCCTTTTGTACATAATCTGCTCACACTGGTGACACAAACCATGCCAACAGTCAAATAATTATCATTACTTTATTCTACTACATGCCCTTTTGACTTAAAATTTGATTGTTTCATTTTATGTAATTCCATAAAGTGATTTCTCTTTCCACAGCTTCTACACGTAATTAATTAATTACAGGACATTTATTTTTATCATGATTATAGCCTTGACTCATGCAAAACTTATCGAGGTTACCTTTCTCAAATTTTTATTCATCCCATAACTGTTATAACCTTACTTTATTCAACTTTTATTTATTTTCAATTTCTCTGTCTTACAGTCAACTTTATTTATTTTAAACATTTTCACGAGATCTTCTAACTGTAAGGAAGCAAGTTTACCCTGCACACATTAATCACTTTATTTAGTGTTAAATATGATTATTTAAAAAATATATCTTTAGTCATTTTATGAATTAAGTAATACACCAAATTCACTCTCTGACACATTTTATAATTGTTTAATATAACCATCAACACACTTTGGTAATCCTTCCCTGGGAGTCAGAGAAATCCTCACCACTCGTAAATTTCCTACAGCTGGGACATCGACTTATGCAATGGTGACAGAATGTGATTCAGAGACAGCTATAGTGGCAATGAGAAATCCTCATTATCTATTCGTTAGCATATTTTGGAATCATACTTGTTTAACCTTAAAGGTGACACAGCTGACAATGTTAAGGTTTTCCATGGTAAGCTATGCTTCACAATGACAAAACCACTCCCCTACACACACACACACACACACACACACACACACACACACACACACACACACACACACACACACACACACACACACACACACAAATCCATGCAACAGCACACAACCCCCCCCCCCCAGCATAGTCAAGTACACTCATGGGCACAATCCTATTCAGTCACATGCATGCTCCAGCACAAACACCAAAACATGCATCCACTCCCTCAGTTCCCTACCTAACTCCTTAGTGCAACCACCAGGGAGATACACACACACACACACACACACACACACACACACACACACACATACACACACACACACGCACACATGCACACACTCATCCATATTCACACAAGTTCACACCGACATAGACCCACACATATACACACATATACACACACACACACACACACACACACACACACACACACACACACACACACACTCTCTCTCACACACACACACACACACACACACACACACACACACACACACACACACACACACACACACACTCACACACACACACCAATCCCACATCTTTACTGAACTTAACAGTATCATGAATTTTTCCAATGGGGTGAAAGAGTGACCACTGTCTGTTAACTGCATTTACTTTCTTTACCCTCAGTATACATGAGGAGCTGCTATTTTTTCTGTGGGAGTGCATATGGCAAATTAGCATTAGCTACTCACCTGGACTGCCACATTTGCATTCACATCTACCAGTAAGATTGCTCTGCATGCTGAGACTCCTGCTAATTTGAAAATAAACTGGCTTTCAGCTTTCCCAGTTAGGAGTCACCACAGCAGAACTCTGGTCTGCTAATGATTGGCAGTGAATTTTTACAGTGTCAAGTTGCCAGCCCAGCACCTAACCTTCAAAGAAGGAACACCCACACATACATACACCTACCTACATGTCTTTAAATTCACTCGACCATGGGAAGACATGCAGACTCCACACAGAAGGCACACCAGCCGAGAATTGAACCAGACAGCCTCTTGGGGTGAGGTGACAATGCTAACTGCTGCACCACCATGGCCTATAGCATGAAAATGCTGAATTGGAAAAGCTTATCACAAGGGAGAGCTTCTCATGTTAAGGCTTTCCAGTCATGGTAAGCCTTTCTGAGTCACAGCTTGTGTTATCATGGAAATCAAAAGGGGATAAATAGATTTTTCCACAGCTTGCAGTAATAATGAAAATTCTTTCTCATCACAGTAATACTGCTTGTTTCTTTCATTAAAATTTCAGATACATGCACCATACATTTTCAAAGCTAATTAAACAGTGACATGCATGATAGTAACATTCTTTTATTTTCCATATCGCTTATGATCACAAGTAAAAGTAATTACTGGAGCCACAGTATTTTGGATAAATTAATTTAGAGAAAAATTATTCTTGGTTATCAGAGTTGCACTATTTCTCAAATTAAAGATAAAGTAACTAATTGTAACATCTTTTATTTGTAACTGTGAATGAAAAATCAAGGCAGGATGCTGCATGGAACCACCTTCATGAGAATATGTAGTGCTGTACAGGAAACTAGACAATATATTATGTATGCCAGACTCTGACAGAGACTGAGGCACCACACAAGGCTGCAAGCTCCTGGTAAAACCCCCTAAAGTATTCTGGCATTGGTAAGTCAGCTATCCCCAGTAAAGTGAAAGTCACTTTTGACTTAAGAGCAACATTATTTATTTGCAATTTTTTGATCATTTCCATAATTTATGCGTGATCTTGATTTATTGTTATGCCACTTTTGCTGTATAAAATATAAATGCCTGACTATGAAAGCCCATTCCATATGGAGTACAGCTTCATGTGTCATCTATAATTAATAATGGCTTCCTCATTTTTTTCTCATTTATTTCACCGTGAATGCCTGAAGGATATGTAATTTTCTCCACGGAAAACTGAAAAATTATCTATCATTTTATTCTGTCTAATTCTTACTTATACTCAGTCAGGTTTATGTATGACTATAATAGAAAATTGCTTAATTCAGATGCCTCTTAGAAAACACAGGGACAATACAGTTTGGATAGCATAATGTTTGGGTTGCATATACATGGTGTGGTAAAGTATAACAATGATAGCCATGCATCTATTTCGGAAGATATCAAAACCAGCTACTGTAGAATTATTATGCAAGTTTTTTTTCTTTAAGACCAATCTTGTCAGACATTGAGCGTTGGTATATTCATATTAACAGTTATAATAAAATGAATACTGTGGAATAGTGGTTATTTCAGAGACCATAAACACTGTTTGGATCTGTGGTATATTCTACACATTACAGAAAGAAGCTGATAGTGGCACAGAGTTATTGAAAACGAGGGCATGCAGGACATAATAGCAGATATGTTTACATCTCTGAGAAAGATTTTCTGAACAAAAATGAAGACTAGTGGAGAACCTTAACCAGATGGAGCTGTGGAGTGCTAGGAGTCTGTCTGTGGATTAATTTCAGGAGATGCAAAAACCTACTTGTGAATTCTCACAGAGAACCAGAAACCTGTGTATACTAGCAGTTACAAGACAGCCTGACATAAACTGAAGTATCAAGGCTGAGGACTGTAAGAAATTGATGCACTTCATTGACAGACTTTAAGTTGGAGTGTAAGTTAACAGAAATTATATGAGGTTAGAATATATTAACATTTAGTTATAAGTGAACCCCAAAATATTATGTTGTCCTATCTCGCCTTCATTCTTACTGGTTGTGGACTGGTTCTGACTCGGCTGTATACTAAAGCTTGAAGTCTTTCACTTGACTTGTGGCTGAATCCACATCCCATCATGCACTGGTGTACTTCCCCAGATCTTGTTTGCCACTAAACAGATCGGAGGTGCTTTCATATTGACCGTGGCTAGATTTGGATATTTTACTAATTTTTCCTATTTCTTCTAAGTTTTTTATTAGTGTAGCATAGTATAGTTAGATATATACCTAGTAGTGTTTACAATTTATAATGTTTATCCACTGTTGGATTTGAAGTTTGGCCACCGTTTCTCATCAGGCCTTGTTCGCTATCCCATACTAATTTTTCAACCCATGTTTAGGGTTCACTTAAGCCTTTTCTTTGCACACTGTTTAAGTTAGAAGTGTGTCAAACCTTTGCTTAGTTACATTTTTTTCTACTTAGCTCGATAGATAGCTGAGCTTGTGCCCATTGAAGTACTAGTGTGAGCAGGAAGGAAAAACTCTCTCTGCAGCAGGAGTACATTTTCCCGTACCTTCAAGACCTTATCTCAAAGGTCAGAAGGGAGGGGGAATGTGGTTCAGAAAGTCCCAGGGAGTTTTTCAGGATGCACATGGTGAATCTTTCCCAAGGGGTAGTGGGGGAAGTAATAATGGCAGATACCATTCTCACAGCAGAGGGGGTCTGCAAAACCAGGGCAACCGCGATTCCTTTCATTGCAGGCCCTTCCAGTGCTCCTGAAGGGAAGCCCACCTGTCCACCTCTGGAGGCAGTCGGGGGTCAATTATCTTTGTACCCAGAAGCCTGGCTAGAAATAACAAGAGACAGATGGGTACAAAGCATGATATCCAGAGGCTACTCCCTACCTTTTTCTCTTCCCATCCCATACATAAGAAACATCCCGGACATTCCATCCAGTCAAAGGGAACAATCAACTATAGAAGTCCAAAAGTTGCTAGACAAAAGACTCAAACAGTCTCCACAGACCAGAGAGGATCTGTAACTTACTCAAGATTCTTTTAAGTGCCAAAAAAAACAGGGGACTGGAGACCCATCTTGGATCTCAGCAAATTAAACAAATCTGTGAAAAAGACCATGTTCCACATGGTGACACTCCAGTTGATTCTTCCCTTTCTAGGGAAAGACAGTTGGATGTGTTCTATAGACCTTTAGGATGCGTACTACCTCATAAAAATGGACAGGCCATCAAGGAGTCATTTGTGCTTCTGGCTGGGAGCTGGTCATTACCAGTTTCGAGCTCTGCCCTTTGGTCTCACTACAGCCCCCAGAGTACTCAACAAATGCATGGCAGTAGTCATGGCTCACCTGAGCTGACTAGGATTCCGAGTGTTTCCATATCTAGACGACTGACTCCTAATTGCCGCCACTAAGCATCTACTACAGCAAGCAAGATACACTACCTTACATCTTTGCTCCCACATGGGAATAACGATACACTCAGAAAAATCTGTCTTGTTGCCATGTGAACATATTACCTTTATAGGAGCAGATCTAAACACAGTCACTATGATGGCAAAACTACCTGCAGAAAGAGTTTCTCTACTCAGACAACAAACTTCCAATCTTCTGTCAAAGACCAGAGTGAAGGCAAGAACAGTTCTAAAAGTCCTAGGAACTATGGCAGCAGCGATAACCCTGGTTCCCTTAGCTTGCATGCACATGAGGGTCGTTCAGTGACTCCTGTTCTCTCAGTGGTCATTATAACAACTTCCCATGTCCCACCAAATCAGGATTATGAAATAGTGCAAGACAGACCTACGATGGAGGCCTCTTTCCAGTCACGTGATGGCAGGTCGACCCTTTCAACTACAACAGCCTGTGGCAACAGTGACTATAGATGCCTCCCAGATTGGGGGAGGGGCATTATCTGAGGAGGATGGTCCAAGGCACCTGGTGGGAACACGAGGCCCATTTGTACATCAATGTCCTAGAGATGAGATCAGTGCTGTTGGCATTGCAGGCACTTAAGGACTCTCTTCCACTAGGAGCAATTGCAATTCAGACAGACAACATGTCAGTGGTCTGGTGCATAAATAAGCAAGGAGGAACCAGATCTTACCCCCTTTGTTGAGAGGCACTCAGAGTATGGCAATAGGCAACATCATCCCAACGCTTTCTGGCAGCAATGCATATCCCAGGGAAATCCAGCATGATAGTGGACAGACTCAGCAGGGCGATACTGATGCCTCATGAGTGGTCCCTAAATCAAGAGATAGTGGAAAGGATATTCCAAAAATGGGGCCAGCCTTGCTGCAACCTTTTTGCCACCCCCCATGCATTCCAAATGCAGCAACTACTTTGCCCTGATCCCCCCTCCGGGGGATTCACCAAGAGACACACTTGTACATGCTTGGCCCTTGGGACTACTTTATGCATTTCCCCCCTTTCCTCTGATACCCAAAGTCATTCAGAAAGCCAAATCACTGGGAAGCAAACTGATTCTCATTGCCCCATACTGGCCTTGTTAGGTATGGTTCCCCTTTCTCTGGCCTCATCTTCAGGAGGAACCATGGGTTCTGCACCCAGTTCCAGACCTTCTGACTCATATGTCTGAAACACCACATCCTTCTCTCCAAACCCTCAAATTGACAGCATGGCTGCTCCAGTTCCAAATATAGTCATGCTTCATAATCTCATGCCAGCAGTGAAACATATACTAATCTCTTCGCATAAGGCCTCAACCAGAAAGTTATATCTCAGTAAATGGAGGAGGTTTTCATACTGAGTTTCGATAAAGAACATTGATCCCTTTTCTGCCCCAATCAGCTCTATTCTTGAATTCCTGGCAGAACTATTTCAAGGCTCCACTGCAGCAACTCTTAAAGTTCAATTAGCTGCGATTTCCAGTTTTCATATAAGTGATTTGTCGCCAAATTTGATGTCACACAGGTTGTGCAAAGCCTTCCTAAAGGGCACTTCCTTGCTAAGACCTTCCATTAAAGACTCTCTTCCACCTTGGGATTTAAAGTTTGTCCTGTCTCACCTAACCCTTCCTCCCTTTGAGCCAGCATCAACATGTGATCCCAAATTTTTATCATGGAAAACTATTATGCTGATTTCCATCACTTCTGCCAGAAGAGTCTCAGAACTACAAGCTTTATCAATCAAGCCTCCCTATATGATCTTCCATAAGGACAGGGTGTCTCTTTGAACTAACCCATCTTTTTTACCAAAAGTATGCTCAGAGACTACTCTAAACCAATCTATTGAGCTGACAGTTTTTTTCCCTAATCATGGCAACAAGTCAGAATATAAGCTCCATCAATTGGATGTGCATAGACAACTACGCTTCTATTTACACAGAACTAAAGACTTCAGGAAATCTGATTAGCTGTTTATCTCCTTTTCAGAAGCTAAGAAATGTATTCCCATTTCTAAGGTCACACTCTCAAACTGGTTTTCAAATTGTATCACCTTTATTTACACTGCTAATAAGAGAGATCTGCCCTTTAGAATCAAAGGCCACTCCACAAGGGCTATAGCAACATCATCTGCTTATCAAGCTAGACTGCCATTAGACACCATTTGTGCCTCTGCTACATGGGCATGGCCTCATACCGTTATCACTCATTACAAAGTAGATTTGGCCTCCAATGACAGGGCCTCCTTTGGTTCCACTGTCCTGAAGAACATAATCCCGTGATCCACCCCAGGAATTATGGTGCTAGGGATGCTGTCCCAACCAGTAAGAATGAAAGCGAGACAGGACAACATAACATAAAGAAGTTATGTACTCACCATAATGTTCCATGTTTGTTGCCCATCTCACCTTCATTCTTATGTCCCTCCCACTTCCCCCAGCCCAGAGATTCTGCATGGCGTAGAGGTTTTTCCTTGTGGCAAAGAAGTTCTCTCACTTTCTTTGTTTTCAATATACTCTACAGAGTATCATACATGTAAACTCAGTGCATGATGGGATAGGGATTCAGCCACGAGTCAAGTGGAAGATTTCAAGCGTTAGTATACGTCCGAGTCGGAACCAAGGATCAGTTCCAAACCCAACCAGTAAGATGAAGGCGAGATGGACAACAAACACAGAATGTTATGGTGAGTACATAACTTGTTTTTTTCATATTCATTACTATACATTAACCACAGTTGTACCAAAAATACTGTCTTAACTGTGTGCACAATATACATACATACTGAAGTTTGTAGGAAAGTTCTAAAGAACCATGCACCAGAACAAAGTCATTGTCCATATACATAAAATGACTTATTAAAACATCTAGATAGGATAGAATTAAAATGAAATTCATATTTATCACTGGAGGTGACTATAGTGAATAGAGATATTTGCAAAAACATAAATGTTTAGAAATTATGTTACATGTGGGCATGTAAAAATGATTTAGTTACCAGTTTTTACACTATATAATATGTAGTGTGTGTTTTGACTCTTTTAGCCATTTGATGTGATTGATTAGAAATGTGTTAATAGCACTATCTTGTTTACATAACAGACTACTAATTCTGTATTTTATGTAATGTTTTGTTTGTAGTTCGGTATATTCTCATGCCCTCACTGTTGTATGTCTCACCTAAGCCCTCTCCTACTTCCAACTGCAGGTAGGATGTAATTTGTGTGCTTGAGCCCTACGTATAGGCTCAAAAACAAGAATTAATCTTTCTGACAGTTCATGTGGACTGCTGCTCACACTAAAACTTGATTATGTATTCAGGCAAGGTTAAACAGGCATGGGTAGAGACAGAGAGACAGGGGATCCACTGGCTGTCACTTGAATATGCAGCTGAGTTCAAGCATGGTAAGTGCAAGCAGGAGTAGGGGGAGAGTGGAAGGGGTGGGAGTTTAGCTGTGAAATTTATGGGCCAACTAAGGGGTTTAGGCTTAGTGTCAGGAGAGGGGATTGGAATGTAATTCAAGAGTTTATGGTTAGGAAGTTATCAGAAAATTTTAGTTCAGAGAGCAGGAAGTGACTGTTAGGGTTAGGGAACAACTGGTGAGTTTTGGGTTTATGGGGTGACATAGGAATTAAGGCTTATGAAGCAGGACTAAAGGTTTAGGGTTAGAAACTGATCATGGATCAGGATCAGGATGTGGAAGAGTTACGTAATTTATGAGAATTTATGAGAATAATGCTACTGGGAAGTAATGAATTTGTCTGAGCAAGTGAAGTCTTGACTGAACTTCTAGAACATGAGCTCTTGTAGCAGATCCCTGCAAGTACAGGAGGCTTCCTGCAAAAAATGACTAATGTCTTCTTCTGAAGCAGATGAGCTTGAAAACCATTCTTGTAGATAATGAAGGCAGGCTTGCTTGGTTCATAGGTTCATACTAGGCTATCTGCCCTAGGGCATTTAAAAGCCTAGCCAGAATGTGTTTGGCTTTCGCCACCCATTTTAAATTAATTTTGCTATGCCCTTTTTCGAGGTTAGTATACTGTGCCTCTGTCTAACAGTGACACAGAAGTGATACCCGGGTTAAACCTACGATCTCCCATCCACTCATCAAGATTCCTCTTGAAGAGAGTCAATGAGGGACTCTGCCTAACCTGGACTGGGATTTTATTCCAGAGTGAAGGGAGTCTCTGGGTTATGAATCTGTCCCTCCAGCATGTCCTATTTATTTCAGTGCTGAGGTTCAAGTCTCTCGAGCACGTAGCTCGATGGGATTTGGATTTTCTGAGGTGCAGCATGTTCATTAATTCCGGGTTGGACATGGCTTTATATGTCAGGCACAGATCGCCCCTGAACAGGCAGTATGCCACTGAGTAGAGCTGGAGTTTCTTTAACCGGGCAGCATATGGCATCTGATTGAGCCCTTTGATCCTCTTGGTGAGGTACTTTGGGGTCTTTCCAGTTGCTGCAGGTGTCTAGTAAGGTACATCCCAAAAGGGGCATTGTACTCAATTATGGGCCTGATGTGGGATGAGTAAAGAGGCACGATGACCTCCCCTGATCTAGATGTGAATCCCTTCATGATTAGGTGGGCTATATAAAATGTTTTTCTAACCACTTTGGCCACGTGGTTGTCAAATGAGAGACTGCTATCAACTTGGGTCCCCAGGTCCCTAATTACTTCTTCTGTACTTAATGGATTACCACCTATGTGGCAATTTGTGGGCACTTTGTTTTTGCCAAATGGGATGACTATACACTTTTTGGCGTTTAGCTTGAGGCCATGGCTCTGACACCAGTTGTCTGTTTCTATGAGGCCCTTTTGGAGGATGCTTGTGTAGGCTGGAGAGTCTATTATGGCGCCCAGTTTTCAGTCATATGCGAACTTGGTCAGCCACAGTCCTTCCGTGTTGGCCTGTACCTCCGAGAAAGATATACCAAACAAGAGAGGTCCCAGGACTGAGCCTTTTGGGATGCCACTTGTAACTGGTTTGGAGTCTGACATGGCTCCAGCAATTCTAACCATGTGGGTTCTGTCCTTGAGCCAGTTTGCAACCCATCTAGTGACATAGGGGTTTATATTTAAGCTGGTGAGCTTATCTATAATGCCCGAGTGGGGTATTGTATCGAAGGCTTTTGCGAGGTCCAGGTAGGCTGTGTGGACCACCTTCCCCTCATCAATGGCCTTGGTGACTGTTTCAAAGAAATCAACCAGGTTTAAGAGGCAGGATCTGTCCTTAACAAAGCTGAAATGGGTAGGATCCAGTGTCTGTAGGTCCCCAATATCTTTATTTATGAGGTCCATGATGATCCTTTCCATAGCTTTGCAGACCAAGCTAGTCAGGTTTATGGGACGATAGTTTCCAGGATCCATTGAGGCACCACCTTTGTGGAGAGGGATCACTGTCGATGTACGCCACTCTTTGGGTACATATCCTGTAGTAAGGCTGAGATTGAACAGTAGTTTTATGTTTGGGTTTAGCTCTTCTTGGAGTTCATGTAGGACGCAGCCCAGGACACCGTCTGGTCCCATTGATGCTGTGTTTTTTGCTTTGGAGAGGGCGGCTCTTACCTGAGCATCTGAGATGTCAGGGGGCAGCACTCTGCTGGGATAGATATTTGGCCTTTTGGTGGGGGGGAAGAAGTTTGCGCTGAACCTGTCAGCTAAGATGTTGGCAATGTCTGTGGGTTCGGTGAATTTTTTGTCATTTTGGACTAATTCTGAGCATATCTGGGAATTCCCACCCAGATTCCTAACATAATTAAAGAAAGCCTTGTGATTATCCTTAGTGTCCTGTGCAATTTTTCTCTCGAAGCTGGCCTTAGACGATTTTATGAGTGCCCATAGTTTTTTGCTAATACTGATCAGAGATGCCTTCCCTTTTTGGGATTTTGCTCTATCATTTAGTAGCTTCCTCCTTCTATTGTATAGTTTGTTTATGGCTGGGGTCCACCAGACAGGACGTCTGTCTTTGGAGGATTGGGTCTTGGTTTTATTTGGGATTACATGATCCATGCATTCCTGAAGATGTTCATAGAATGCATTTATAAAGGATTCTGTGGTCTGGGCCATATTTTCCACAGGTCCGGGGGCTTTGAAGGATTATACCTCAGTTTTGAGGAGTGTGAAATTTGCTTTAGAGAAGTTTTTCACTGTGGTTTTCTGGGCAGGAGGTGGGGTCGGGATGTGAATATCCAGTGAGATTAGTTTATGGTCTGATCTTACCAGTGAGAGATACACTTCTGGTCTGGAGCAGAGTCCCCATGTTGGTGATGATCAGGTCCAGTATGTTTTCCCCTCTTGTGGGAGTGGTAACAAGTTGTTCCATAGCATTTGAGTTTATAAATTCTAGGAACCTTTGGGCTAGGGTGTTGGAGCTACAGTAATGCTTCCAGTCTATGTTTGGGTAGTTGAAGTCGCCCAATATAATGGTGTTTGGAGAGACCTTCATATTTTCCAGTGTTCTCAGGAAGGCCGAGTGGGGTTCCTGGGTTTGGGAGGGTGGTCTGTAGCAGGCTATAAACTGGAAGGCAGTTTTACCCACTGTTAGTTGCACATGGATAGTCTCTGATGCTTTGTGCTGTGCCACCAACCTGGAGGTGTGGGTATCTTTGACGAATATTGATACTCCCCCTCCTTTTGTGGTTCGGACCAAGTTTTGGGGCCAAAAAGCATGGTATGAGGTATAACCTGGTAGTGCTGGGGTGCTCTCGGGAGCCTTGAACCAGAATTCTGTTACTGCACAGATATCGATGTTCTCCATGCTAAGGAGAGTTTCGAGTGCATGCATCTTGAGGTTTAGACTTCTGTTGTTGAGTAGCATTACTCTTAGTTTCTTATCCCTTGTGATACCTATGGAGGTGGGTTTGTCTTTTGAGCCTTGCCTAAAAAAGGCACTATGGGGGTAGCAAGAACCTTTGTCAATATCCGAAAGCCCAGGGGTGACAGGTGCAAGCCGTCCCTAGCGAAGCATCGTGGCTTGTTGAGCATGTCATCCCAGGCTGACAGGCATTAGATCCACTTTGAATGACACCAATACTTAAGCCAATTGTTGAAATTGATCATCTTGTCTTCATATTGTGGCATCATTCTTCGTGAGGATAAGATGCTACTCAAGGTCAGGGTCATACCGGCCTGGGCCACATGCTCAGAGAGCTCCTCTATGTCTCTTTTCATGTAGTCCAGGGAGGTACGTCTCAGGTCATTCACACCAGCATGGACAATGACTGAGTCATATTTGTACTTGCCTTGGAGTGACCTGAGTGCTTGTGTTATGTGGCAGATCCTAGCGCCCGACAGGCAGCTCACCTTGACCTTCTCCTTGTTCAGCCTGGTGAGCGGGACGTCAGTGTGCCTGACGATAGAGTCACCTATTACAAGTGTATCAGGTGTGTTGTTTAGCCTTAAGGGCTGTGACTGTTCAGCACACTGGCTTTGTGAGCTATGTGTTGCACGTGTTTTGATTTGGGGTAGCGGTTGCTTGGGTGTCTGCTTTGGAGGTCTCCCTGCTGTTTAGGCAGATTTTTATTTAGAGCCTCCGAGTATGTTTTTGTGTGTTTATGTGTTTGGTTTGCTGTCGTGGTAGGTCTATGTGGCACTGGAATTGTAGTGAGTGTGGTTTCCTTCTCCTCCTGACTGGTTACACCAGTACTGAGTTGAGGGAGCTTAGCCTCCAGTTTGGCTATATGGATGCATCCCTCACATGTGTTGGAATTTGTTGGGAGGAGGAGAGGGTTGTCTGTGTACATGAGGCAGTTGTAACATTGCCTCAAGATTCCCAGATTCACCAGCTGGACCGGAGAGGAGATTGACAACTGACCTTTGGACATGCCAGAATAGTATTGGGAATTCCTTTATAATTGAAAAAAAAGCGCCAATGGGGAACAAGGTACTCAAGGTGAGCTTGTGAGGGTGTAGTGTTTTTAATTTTTTAGTGCTGACTTATATAATTTCTTTAGTGAGCAAGTGTCAGGTAACTTAAATGCAATGTGTTACAGGTAACTTAAATGCAAAAATGACAAACAGTAACTTTCTTTTAAGTGAAACAAGGAAATAAGTACAGTAAGCAATGCAGATATCACTAGGGATCCACAGAAGCGCTGAAAAGCTGCGTTTTAGGTGGTATTAGCATTTCAGGGAAATAACAAGCAAACAAACAACAAGCATACACACAAAGCTAGATTCAGCAGGCCTAGATCTAGTCTATGCTACAGCAAACAAGGTGAACCAATTTCAGTAAGAAACAGTTGAAATATGTAGGCACTATAAGCCTTTAACCAGAAATTCCCAGCTCAGAAGGGCAGAGTCCAGCCTCTCCTCCCACAAGAGTGCAGACCACGAACCTTCTTAATGTAACATAACTGGCCTGAAGCCCAAGTGCTTAAACCAGAACTAATACACTTTTAGAATAACAGACACTGAGCCCTCAATCAGCAGTTCCCAACTTAGAAGGATGTAAGCTACCTGTCCTGCCACCACAGTGCAGACCACAAACCTTCCTAATGTAAAACAACTGGTCTGAAGCCCAAGTGCTTAATCCAAAAGACTTAGAATGATAGCTACACTTTAATCAAGTTACTACCAAGCAGTAGTAAATACAATTGAATACTTTACAGAATGCCTGGATTAGTGCTCAAGTTATACAAACAAAGCTAGATTCAGCAGGCCTGGATCTAGTCTATGCTACAGCAAACAAGGTGTACCAATTTCAGTAAGAAGCAGTTGAAATATGCAGGCACTATAAGCCTTTAACCAGAAATTCCCAGCTCAGAGGGCAGAGTCAGTTGTGGTTGTTTGGTGTGTTCCTAACTCTTCCACAGAAATCATCATTTCAGGTTGGGAAGGAAGTGTGGTATGGCTTCTGTGTGGTTCCCTATTCCAGACCTGTGGATTGGTATACCTCCATAACCATCACACATGCCAAGTCTTATAAACTATCCAAGTACTGGTTCTTCATAAGACCACTGACAGCCTGAATCCTGCAAGACACCTTTAACTTGCCTCAACCCCTGGAAAAGGTGAGTAGGTAGACATCAATCATTCTTCTTCCCAAATGCCTGCTTCCAAATCATAGACTCTCACTTTATATATCCATAAGGACAGGGTGTCTCTTTGAACTAACCCATCTTTTTTACCAAAAGTATGCTCAGAGACTACTCTAAACCAATTTATTGAGCTGCCAGTTTTTTTTCCCTAATCATGGCAACAAGTCAGAATATAAGCTCCATCAATTGGATGTGCATAGACAACTACGCTTCTATTTACACAGAACTAAAGACTTCAGGAAATCTGTTTAGCTGTTTATCTCTTTTTCAGAAGCTAAGAAATGTATTCCCATTTCTAAGGTCACACTCTCAAACTGGTTTTCAAATTGTATCACCTTTATTTACACTGCTAATAAGAGAGATCTGCCCTTTAGAATCAAAGGCCACTCCACAAGGGCTATAGCAACATCATCTGCTTATCAAGCTAGACTGCCACTAGACACCATTTGTGCCGCTGCTACATGGGCATGGCCTCATACCGTTATCACTCATTACAAAGTAGATTTGGCCTCCAATGACAGGGCCTCCTTTGGTTCCACTGTCCTGAAGAACATAATCCCGTGATCCACCCCAGGAATTATGGTGCTAGGGACGCTGTCCCAACCAGTAAGAATGAAGGCGAGACAGGACAACATAACATAAAGAAGTTATGTACTCACCATAACGTTCTATGTTTGTTGCCCATCTCACCTTCATTCTTATGTCCCTCCCACTTTCCCCCAGCCCAGAGATTCTGCATGGCGTAGAGGTTTTTCCTTGTGGCAAAGAAGTTCTCTCACTTTCTTTGTTTTCAATATACTCTACAGAGTATCATACATGTAAACTCAGTGCATGATGGGATAGGGATTCAGCCATGAGTCAAGTGGAAGATTTCGAGCTTTAGTATACGTCCGAGTCGGAACCAAGGATCGGTTCCAAACCCAACCAGTAAGAATGAAGGCGAGATGGACAACAAACACAGAATGTTATGGTGAGTACATAACTTGTTTTTTTTATATTCATTACTATACATTAACCACAGTTGTACCAAAAATACTGTCTTAACTGTGTGCGCAATATACATACGTACTGTAGTTTGTAGGAAAGTTCTAAAGAACCATGCACCAGAACAAAGTCATTGTCCATATACATAAAACAACTTATTAAAATATCTAGATAGGATAGAATTAAAATGAAATTCATATTTATCACTATCATAGTGAATAGAGGATTATGTGACAATGATATTTGCAAAAACATAAATGTTTAGAAATTGTGTTACATGTGGGTATGTAAAAATGATTTAGTTACCAGTTTTTACACTATATAATATATAGTGTGTGTTTTGACTCTTTTAGCCATTTGATGTGATTGATTAGAAATGTGTTAATATCACTATCTTGTTTACATAACAGACTACTAATTCTGTATTTTATGTAATGTTTTGTTTGTAGTTCGGTATATTCTCATGCCCCCACTTTTGTATGTCTCCCTTAAGCCCTCTCCTACCTCCAACTGCAGGTAGGATGTAATTTGTGTGCTTGAGCCCTACGCATAGGCTCAAAAACAAGAATTCATCTTTCTGAAAGTTCATGTGGGCTGCTGCTCACACTAAAACTTGATTATGTATTCAGGCAAGGTTAAACAGGCATGGGTAGAGACAGAGAGAGAGGGGATCCACTGGCTGTCACTTGAATATGCAGCTGAGTTCAAGCATGGTAAGTGTAAGCAGGAGTAGGGGGAGAGTGGAAGGGGTGGGAGTTTAGCTGTGAGATTTATGGGCCAACTAAGGGGTTTATGCTTAGTGTCAGGAGAGGGGATTGGAATGTAATTCAAGAGTTTATGGTTAGGAAGTTATCAGAAAATTTTAGTTCAGAGAGCAGGAAGTGACTGTTAGGGTTAGGGAACAACTGGTGAGTTTTGGGTTTATGGGGTGACAAAGGAATTAAGGCTTATGAAGCAGGACTAAAGTTTTAGGGTTAGAAACTGATCATGGATCAGGATCAGGATGTGGAAGAGTTATGTAATTTATGAGAATTTATGAGAATAAGGCTACTGGGAAGTAATGAATTTGTCTGAGCAAGTAAAGTCTTCACTGAACTTCTAGAACATGAGCTCTTGTAGTAGATCCCTGCAAGTACAAGAGGCTTCCTCCAAAAATGACTAATGTCTTCTTCTGAAGCAGATGAGCTTGGAAACCATTCTTGTAGATAATGAAGGCAGGCTTGCTTGGTTGTTTGGTTGTTCCTAACTCTTCCACAGAAATCAGCATTTCAGGTTGGGAAGAAAGTGCGGTATGGCTTCTGTATGGTTCCCTATTCCAGACCTGAGGATTGGTATACCTCCATAACCATCACACATGCCAAGTCTTATAAACTATCCAAGTACTGGTTCTTCATAAGACCACTGACAAATAGCCTGAATCCTGCAAGACACCTTTAACTTGCCTCAACCCCTGGAAAAGGTGAGTAGGTAGACATCAATCATTCTTCCTCCCAAATGCCTGCTTCCAAAAAAGTGCCTGAGCCACTGATACAGTTAAGGCCATCTGAGTCAGATTCAGGATTTTATCTCTCTGTGATGCAGCAGCCTAATCATTATCCAGACACATGTGTTTTTGCTTTTTCACATTGAAAGCAACAGTGAAAAAAATATGATGTTTGTTTACTAGTGAATGGAGTTTATTTAAGTCTATGCCATACAGGTTTGCTTGTTGAAAGAATATGTAGAACTTTGTCTTCTAAAGTTCTATGGTATTGCACAACTACGATGCCTACTAAGATTACTACAGTTTTTGCACAGTAGGTGAGCTGGCATTCCTCCAAGTTGCTAGTAGGTATGCATACTTTGTATGAATGAAATTGTGCATTTCCTGTAATGACTTGACACCTTGCCCAGGTTTAGTTTCATTGGCTTGGGTTCAGTGACTTCCGGGGTAAGGGTCTGGCTGCCCCACAACCCTACAATGGATTACATTAGTAATCAGAGAATGACTGGAGGAATGATAACTATTCTAGCATTCAATAATCAATATAAAATATTTATTGTGATCTGCTATTCAGGAAATTGTGAAACTGGATTAATCTTGAACATTTTCCAGTCAATTCTACTGAGACTCTTTTCCAAAAAGCCATCCAAATATAGATTATATACCATTTTTGGCTGGTGCTCATTGTCTTTATGCAATGCGTAACATTTACACTGAAGGGCAAAATTCCTTTAAAACATCTGAAAAATATGACTATATTTACTATAGCACAAAGCTCTAATCATAATTGTACTTTTTTTTCAGTTTGCTTCTGGAATGGAGTACAAAAATTAATCACATCGAAAGACATGACATTAATTTCATACAAAATTAATAAAATGTGTCTCTTCAGGTCAGAAAATTAATAATTCCACTATTTAAAGCCTGCTTGCATTAAAATAATTAATAGCCTGCATGTTATTAACTACTCATAACTTGTTTTACATTTCATTTACTGTGTACTAAGCATGCATAAGCATTAATACTTAATTGTGTGAAATAAAAATCTTCAGTGGGACCAGTATTGCTATTCACTGAAATTAAATGCAAATCTACTAGTCTGAATACATAAAATGCTGTGTAAAAACTGAATTTCTGACATGAGTTTCAAAACATGGTTACTTATTGCTTCAGTATACATTTTTCATTTTTTTTCAAAATATATATTTTAAAATGCGATATATTGTTTTCTTTGGCTCTCTGCACATTTGTTAGGACTAAGGATTAGATCTAAATGCTAATGTCTCCTTTGAGAAAAATTCATTCAGTTTTACATTTTTGTTTTATTATTATGCTGTTCAACAGTTATTCAATCTTACAAGATTTTGCTTTACCTCATTCTCATCTGCACTGACTATTTTCTTCATCATGCCAGCAGTGCTAGTTATGAGAGCTGTTTTGTCATTTTCAGGTTTAAAATACTTGAAAGGCAGACCACACATCACTTCTATGTTAATGTAGCATAATAAAGGTACTGAGTTAATGCCATTCAGTACCATGATTAAACAGTCTAAATTTAAGAAAGTGATTTACCTGAAAAGGTAAGAAAAAAGCTGTTTTCCTGGTTCAGTTAATTTTTTTCCACATTATTTTTTATTTCAATCTGAACTGTCCTATGTAACAGAGCTCTAGTCTGCCAGCAGTCAGGAGTGTGACATATCATTAACTGACTGCCAGTAGATACTAAAGAGTTAAAATTGTTAACTCTGTTTTAGTTTTAATAATCTAGAAGAAAGCCCATTAAAGTACACGTGTAGCCTGTTGCAGGAACATAAGAAAAGTGGTTTGTAAGAATGAAGCACTTACTGTGGCAGGAATGTTTACAACAGGTATGCAAGGCTTCTGGTATGTCAGGATTCAGTAACAAATGCGCAAAGGTGCCAAATAAAAATGTCTCATGTTTTAAACTTTGCTTAATTCCCAGGGTAAAGTAAAATGAAGGGCGTATCTTTCAGAAAAGACTAAGAAATATTTGCTGGGAACAACACAAAACTACTGTAAAGATGCTGACATGTCCTAAAATTGTGTACATAATGCAAGCAACAAGTCTACGAACACATAAATCCCCCTTGAAAGTATGCAGTAAAGCCTTTCATTCATTCATTTTATTGCCCAAGTCCACTCTGATCCTGCATAATTTCCCCACATTTGAAGGAGATCTTGCAATTCCAAACTGTGAGATCTTGGTTGGAATTGTGACATGAAAAGTCTAGTATTATCCAGCATACAACCTGCACATTTCTCACAATAGAAATTCAAAATTCTGAAAATTCTATTCCCCTTTATTTTTCAGTCATTTAGCTTTCCCTTCCATATCTCTTTCCTCAACTATGGTAACTAAATTCTTAACATTTATGTGCCACTATATTTTGAAGGCATAGTAAACATTAAAATGTCAATCATTTAAAACATAGGAAAACATTTCACCATGTAATGAGATACTTAGGTCCATGCCTCCTCAAAGAGCCTTAAAGATTAATTCATTCTCTCCTTGACCATAATAAGTGTTTTACAAAAAATCCAATTTTCCCATCTCTGGGAATGATAATACACACTGTAGCTCACTCATATGGGTAGAATTTTTACTGTAACCCTAAGGAGAAAACTGAGTTAGATCTCCAGACTAATATGGGTACATTCTCTCAAAACTGGAATCAGATAAAAGTCAAAAGTTATGTGTTACAACCCATTGGGTTGGGCGAATCCTTTCCCAAGAATTACCCTCTTGAATCCCTCCTAACCTTGAATAACATTTTTTGAAAGGTTCATTAGAAGCAATTAAACATATTCCCTATTGCATGAGGTTCTTAGGCTTATGACATATAAAACTCCTAAAGTGTTATTGAAATAGGTTTGGAAGCTTGAAGCACAAAATTCTTACAGACAAACACAAATTCAAAATTCTAGCCACCCCAATGTAATTTCATTTTATCCTCAAGCTGGAAAATCTTCCCATGGAAATTCTTACACCATATATTCTTATGCACCACATAAACCCACATACACTTACTGTTTCTAGCCCTTCAGGCTGGAGGTGGCTTGAGCCATTGTCACTATAATTGGGGCACTTTGTCGAGCTTAAAGTGCATTGGTCATGTTCTGAAGGAAGTGTAAGTAACAAACGTTTGGAGCTGGATGTATAATCTCCTTATTATATACTATAGCATGTTTACATTTTTTTTGGAAAAAGGTATGTTATTTTTGCATTTCATTTTGTTGATAAATACAGATCCATTTTTACTTAGAACTGAGATGACATCATCAAAGACTGAATCCACAATGTTTCACTGCCTAAATTAATGTATAGGCTACTGTATTCCCATGTTAAATGCATTAGTAGTAGTAATCTATGCCACTCTAGAAAGGTGAATTGTTAACTAGTTTTTGTAGGTGAAATATTTGCCATTAGAAATTATTGCATGTGATAATCTAGTAGTGAAACCACAATGTAAGTAAAAGGCTATGTTTTAGCCATAATGCTGGTAAATGGATACTCATTAGAAACATTTCCATTTTTACAAAGCACAAATGACAAATTTTATTACCCATGATGCTTTTCAGTTGTATAAGTTCATAGGCTCATAGGTGTGTACTAGACTAATGGCCCCAGAGCCTTTACAAGCCTAGCCCATAGAAGTACCCTGGCATTGTACTGCCCGAAGTTAGTTCCCAGTGCCTCTATCAAGTAGATCGACTGTAGTGATCCCTGTGATGAACTTTCTCTTTCCCATCCACTCATCAAGATTTCTCTTGAAGAAGGCCAGTGAGGTGCTCTGTTTGACATGTATGGAAGTCTATTCTAGCATGTTCTGTTGATTGTGGTAATGAGGTTGAGGTCTCTGGAGCATGTGGTATGGAGGGATTTGGATTTCTTTAGCTGTAGCATTTCTAACAGAGCTGGGTCAGATATGGCTGTGTAAGTCAAGCAGAGATCGCCTCTTAGTAGATGATATAAGACAGAGAATAGCTGGAGTTTTTTGAGTCTGTCCATGTAGAGCATGTGTTTAAGGCCTAGGATCCTCTTTGTGAGGTACTTTTGTGGCCTATCCAGCTGTTGCATGATTCTAATGAGGTACATACCAAATGGGGCATTATACTTGATGACTGGCCTAATGAGGTAAGAGTAGAGAGAGATGGTGACCTCTTTCTTCCTAGATACAAAAGCCTTGCTAATGAGATGTGGCACATAGAAGGACTTTCTGATGGTAGTAGAAGCAGAGGTTGCTCTCAACCTGTGTCCCCAGATCTCTTATAATGCCTTCAGTTTTCAGTGGGCTCCCATCGATAATTAGTGGGAATTTAGTTTTTCCCAAAGGGGTTGACAATGCATTTTTGGCATTAAGCTTAAGGCCATGGTTTTGACATCAGCCATTGTCTCAGTGAGGGCTTTCTGTAGGATGTCTACATCACTTGGGGAGTTAATAATGGGTCCCAGCTTGCAGTCATCTATGAACTTGGTCAGCCAGAGTCCATCCGTGTTGGCCTAGACTTCTGAGAAGTAGATGTCAAACAGAAGCGGACCCAGGACCGATCCCTGTGGGACACCACTCATGACTGGTCAGCAGTCTGACTTGGAGTCTGCTACTTTTACACTCTGGGTTCTATCTGTGAGCCAATTTGCAACCAGACCTCTCAACCATCCCGAATAACTCGATTTGTGTCGAGTTTTGGGGTCCCAGTAATGGTGTGCCACAATTCCCGAGTGGCACCCCATTATTTCTGCTTTTTTGGATCTATTTTTTTAAATTTTTGCACTTTTGGAGGTGACGTCATCACATGTGCGATGACATCAGCTCCATCAGCATGCCGTGCATCTGTTTGAATAGGACTGCGGTTAGATTTACTTTACTAAGCTACCACGCGTCTATTGCAGGAAGATTTACTTCTGCCGTCAGGCAGAACACAGGAGGAGGATTACTTTACTTTCTGCCATTCGGGCAGAACACAGAATTTACTTTACTTTCTGTCGGGCAGAACACAGAATTTACTTTACTTTCTGCCGTTCGGGCAGAACACAGGATGTGGATGTACTTTACTTTCTGCCATTCGGGCAGAGCACAGAATTACTTAATTTTGCCATGCAGAGCCGGTACAATCGTCGGACTTATCTTCTGGAAGTCAGCGCTAAGGTAGGGTGTGAGTGTGCCTCAGCAAGCCCCCAGGACTGATATTAAACATTCCTGCATGATACATCTCCAGAAGATAGAATAGGGGTAACTGATAAAAAAAAAATCTGAGACTTTGTTAATAAAAAAACACTCACTGCATTGCTAATGTCATTTACAGTGACAGGTACACTAGTTCTTATTAGAAAATGTATCAGATTTTGTGTTTCTTGATTTTACAAATGTGTTAATAGAGTATTCTTTCTGCATTAGGATAATTTAAAGCCAGAGGATTTTTTTCATTCTTTTGTGGTAAAATAGTCGCATGCATGATATCTCTAGGTCAGAATACAGTCTTGAAGCTATCTAAAGTATCATATAAGTTCAACAAGACTCTGGAACAGAAATGGATATTGGTAATTGTCCACACAGGAAGAGAAATGGATATTAGATAGGATTACCTTTTCTTTCTTTCTTTCTTGTACCTGTAAAGCATCTCAGAACACTTTTGTTGTGAGCATGTAAGATTTTTTTTCTGGCCAGTTTTGATATTACTTCTCATATGAATTCAGTACAATGCAATGATTAAATGCTACCAGTGTGTTTAGAAAATTGAATATATCTTAGAGAATATGGCAAACTTAGAGTATAAACATGGATTTTTAGAATATTAGATGCCTGATGTATTTATTTTTGAAAAATGATGCTACTGATTTGAACTAGGTTAACTCAGAACCAGAAACTTATTTACATAATTGTGTATGGTAGTGAACCACACAAGTCTTTCTCAAGAAATATATGCAGCATAACATTTCTATCAGGGAATCCCCTAGTACTACATTTGAGATGACTTCAGAATTTGCTGATATACTTCTTATCTCAAACTCATTAGTATTTCTTAATTAAATTCCTTTTCTAATGCAAACAGCATATATCCATACTTCCTCCCATATCTATTCCATTGCACTATAGCTTAAACAAATATGTGGACTTACCAAACAAGGGGAGATAAAGACAAATAAATACATTCATAAACTAATATTCCCTGCATGCACTATAGAGTGCAGGACAGTTTTGGACTAGGTGGAGCTGGGTGCAGAAAGTGGACATTAGAGCCCCCCACATTCAGCCTGGGTCAAAGTCCCCTTAATAGCAGTGGTACTGTAATTCCCCAGGCCCCAAAGAATCTATAAGAGAGGGATTAAGAATAACTTGTGATATAATACCTTAGATTGCTACAGTGATTTTGCTTAAGTATGCATAGACTCACTCACTGCAATCAGTTTAGATAATAGTGATTTGTAGGAAACTGTACTGGAAGGATCACCTTCGCTAGGTTTCACCAATGAGATCAGGCAAGAGGAACATTTGGATACAATAATCTGAAAAGGAGCAGTACCATCTCTCAAATTACTGCATTAACTTAGAGAAAGCAGTCATATTGATCAGAAACTGAATCCAGAGACATTCGCAGAGTTGGCTTCCCAACAATAGGTTACATTTTTCTTTTATGGGTAGCCATTTGGCTTTTTCTAGGGTTGTGTGTTTGTGTGTCTGTGTGTGTGTGTCTGTTCCCCAATGGAATACATCTGGTGGCTAGAGGTACTCGGGCTCAAACCCTGTACCTTGGGTACAGGTAAAAGCAATGTTTAAAATGTGTCCCTGGTTTTTGGCCTTTAGCCCCTCCTCCCCAATTGAAAATAAGTGCAAGATGGATGTGGTGTGGGTTTCAATGCTGTTTCAATGAATGTGAGTTTCAAGGGTAGAGAAGTTTTAATGCCAAGTCTATTTTCATTGTTAGACAGTATTGCTTTATTTAGCAGATATCTATTAGTGTTGGAGCATTGTGCTATAAAATGTAAAAAACTAAAGTCCAAATCATTGTAGAAGTAAAGCAGGATGCACACATTAGTGTTTATGGTAAATGGGGTGAAATAGCCAGGTAATGGGACATTGGAATGGCTGCAGGGGGACTCTGGTGCTATATTTTGGTTCTGTTCTTCAGTTTGCGTTTCAAAGTTGGTATCCCACAATTCTATTGGAGTGAGCAGGGTTGTTTAATTATGTACGCAAAATTTACGTTAATCAGCATACAGATTTGTACCTATTTTTCAAGGGCCTTGTCCAGATTTTTGATGTTTCCAGGTTGAGAGGTATGTTTGCAACCCACCTAGTGATATAGGGGTTGATGCCTCGTTTGGTCAGTTTATCAATAATTCCTGAGTGGGTAAAGGTATCAAAGGCCTTGGCCAGATTGAGCTTTGCCCTCATCCACAGCCCTGGTGACTGACTCAAAGAAGTCAACCAGGTTGAGCAGGCATGATCTACCTTTCACAAAACCAAATTGAGTGTGATCTAGAGTTTGGAGATTCCCTATATCCATGTTAATTAGGTCCATGATGATGCGCTCCATAGCCTTTCATATCAGACTCATCAGGCTAATGGGGCAATAATTCCAAGGGTCTGTAGTAACTCCCCCTTTATAGAGAGGGATGACTATAGCAGTGTGCCATTCAATAAGGAGAAAGCCTGAGGTGAGGCTGTGACTGAACAGGGCACACAGATGTGGTGCCAGTTCACTTTGTAGTTCATGTAGAACACATCGAGGGATATAATCAGGTCCCATGGAAGCTGTATTATTGGCCCTGGACAATGCAGCTTTAACCTGTGCTGCAGTAATACTGGGTACCTGGCATTCCTCCGGTATTGTGATTTGTCCTTTGGGGGTGGGGGTAAAGTTAGCACTGAATCTGTAAGGCAGTGTGTTGGCAATATTTGTTAGCTCAGTATAGGAGGTACCATTGTGCAGTAACTCAGAGCAAACCTGGGTATTGCCATGGAGATTCTTGACATAACTATAGAAGGCTTTGTGGTTGTTTTTAGTGTCTGCCAAAACTCTGCCTTCATACCTGGCTTTAGAAGTTTTGATGAGGGAGCTCAACTTATTGTTGAGGCTAATAAGGGAGTTTTTCCAGTCTTGGGACTTCACCTTTTTATGCAAGAGTTTCTTCCTTCTGTTGTAGAGTTTATTAATGGCAGGGGGCCACCAGATTGGCTTCCCTTTTTTGGAGGAGATCATCTTGGTTCTGTTGGGTATGGCTAGTGCCACACATTTATGTACGTGTCTGTACAGTGCATTGATGTATGATTTGGCAGTCATGCAGCTATTTTCCATTGACATGGATGCCGTGAAGTTAACCACCTCTGTTTTTAGGAGCCCAAAGTCTGCTTTGGGGAAGTTTTTCATGGTGGTTACCTTGTGTGTGTGTGGGGGGGCTGTAGGTGAGATGAGGATTTCCATGGTGGTTATAAACAGGGAGGAATTTACTATTGGTGTACAGCAATGGCTGTCCATGTTAGTAATAACCAGGTCAAGGATGTTGCTTCCACTAGTGGGGGTAAGAATGAGCTGGTCCAGGGCATTGGAATTGATGAATTCCAGGAAGCGTTGGGCCAGTGTATTGGTGTATAAGTGATTTCCCAGCTGATGGAGGGGTGGTTGAAGTCACCTAGTATGAGAGTGTTGGGTTGTACCCTAATAGTTTCCAGGGAGCAAGTGCATCTTGAGATTTAGACTTCTAGTATTGAACAACATGACCCTCAGATTGCATTTATTTATAGCTGTTACAGTAATTTGGTCTTTGGAACATTGCCTAAAAAGGCACTATAGGGGTGGCAAGAGCCTTAGCCAGTATCTGGAAAACCAGAGGTGATAGATGCAGGCCATCTCTGGCAAAGCATCAAGGTCTGTCAGTCATATCATCCCAAGCAGACAGATACTGGATCCCCTTAGAATGACACCAGAAACTTAGCCAATTGTTGTAATTGTATGTAAATCACAGCCTAATACATACCATAAAGTAATTTTGTGGGTGTGGTTATAGAGAAAATGTGTATAAACAGTGACATTTAAAACTCAAAAACACACCAATATCTTCATTTTTTTATTCATTTGCAACTTAACAGGAGGAGTATAACTGGAGATGAAATTATTTGTAAAATAAAGATGCCTACAGAAGTGACCAGTACACTTTACCTAGACCAATAGTCATCAGTGGCATATCTCTTAATTCTCCTTTATCAAAATGGGAATGGAAACTACTACATACCCCTAGTGCACTGTCAAACAGTCAAACAATATAGGGTTGGAAATCCACTAATACTTGATAGATTGCCAGAATGAAATTGATTCAACTTATGTGATTGACCGGAAACACTTAATAATCTTAAAATACTGAAATGTCGGATTTCAGTATCTCGAGACTATAAAGTCGAAGTTTGAAAATAGCGAAAGTGCATAATCATGAATTTGAATATCTCGAATTTGCTGTTATTACTTTACGCTACGTAATGTCCAGGATTGTATGTGGATGGTGTGCAGTGCCATGTGGGGATTTAGGTGTTATGTCACGTAAGTGAGTGTTTTGTAAGGGTTTTGGGTGGGAGTTTGAGTTTAAGTGAGTGTGCTGATATGTGTGATGTATGTGTGAGGGACTGTAGAATGCGTATGTGTGTGTGTGTCTGTGTGTGTGTGTGTGTGTGTGTGTGTGTGTGTGTGTGTGTGTGTGTGTGTGTGTGTGTATGTATATATATATATATGTATATATATATATATATATATATATATATATATATATATATATATATATATATATATATATATATATATATATATATATATATATATATATATATAAGTAGGGGGGTGTGGGGACACAACCCCCTACATGGGGGGTACAGGGAGACTCTCCCCCCTGCTTATTTGTGTTGTAGGTTTGTGGATGTGTGTTGTTTTGTTTGTTTATGTTGTGATGTGGGTGTTGTGGTATATGTGTGGTCTGGTGTGTGCTCTGTTTTAGGTGTTTTGAATTTCACGGTTTTGGGCTTTGCGGTTTTGTTGTTTCGGTGTTGTGTGGATTCAATTTCATGGTCTTGAAAAACTGAAATTCGAGATTTCAGTATTTTGAGATTATGAAGTGAATCCGTTTGACCTTAGAGAAAGGGAAAAACAAAGTAAAAACCTCAGTAAAAGCTGAAATTCTAATGGATGCCTATAATAAATAGTTCATAAATAGCAGCTTCCTGTAGCCCAAGGTCTGTATTCTTGACTCTTCAAGTAAAGGCACCTTCTATTTTCTCTTAGGGTATTCCTTCATTTGCAATGATTTTGCAACATGTACATTTTCCATAGGATCAAGCTGAGAGATATATTTTCTGTCGTCTACCCATGCATGTGCATACTGTTTTCCCTTAAAATTCCCTTAAAGTTCATATCCATGTACATTCCTATGCCATAGGTGCAGCATATAGATGCTAAGTTTATTTCTATCTCTGTCATATAGTTTAATGTTTTAATGTTAAATATACCATATATGCAGCATAGAGATATTAAGTTTATTTTTGTCTCTGTCATACAGTTTTATGTTTTTAATGTTAAAATACCACAGATGCAGCATAGAGAATTTAAGTTTATTTTTGTCTCTGTCATACAGTTTTGTTTTTAATGTTAGAAATACCACAGATGCAGCATAGACATGTTCATTTTTTCTATCTCTGTCATGCAGTTTTATTTTTTAATTTTAAAAATACTATAGATGCAGCATGGAGATAAGTTTATTTCTATCTCTGTCATAAGGTTTTATGTTTTTAATGTTAAAAATAACATAGATGCAGGATAGATAAGTTAAGTTTATTTCTATCTCTGTGGATACATTTTTATATTTTTTATGTTAAAAATACCATAGATGCAGCATAGAGATGTTAAGTTTATTTCTAGCTCTGTCATACAGTTTTATGTTTTTAATGTTAAAATCTATTAGTCATATGCAACTCTGGTGTATGACATACATTCATGTATGCTCCTTAGCAAGCAGATGTTTATTACTGTTTTCATTAAGGTTGTGGTGGTTATTGAGATGGCTTTGTTTGACCTTTGAATAGCCTGTTAATATATTTAAAAAAATTGGCATTTCTTAATTTTAGAAACAAAACCCATAGGAAGCATGAAAGTCAAATGCTCAGAGATTTTTTATTTGACTAATCCTGACATCCCCCAACATTAACATAAGTGTCTGATATTCATGTAGTAGATGTCAATACAACTTGATCAGTTCTCAACCTTCTGGAAATTAACTAAGGATGGTTGTTATTATTCCCTCATAAAATAAAAGAAAAGGCATAATTAGAAGTACCTCCCATTTTAGTAACATACATTTTTATAATATCAGAAAAAAAAAAACTAATTTCTGCAAAGTTTATTTTTGATCCGGCATATTTGAATATGAAGAATGTGTGTTTTACAGTGCAGTTGTGCAATAACTTTTCACTGTTACTAACAATTCTATAAGAAAATGATTATGGAAAACAGTTAAAACTTGCAATGAGAAGACTGATTTGTGCTTATTAAATATGTAAAACAATGTTTTCGGTGAAAATCCATTTGTTCGTGTTAGTGGCTACAACGTTTTTGAAACATTTATTTGCACTTTGAAAGAACATGTTCCATGGATATTAATGAAAAGGGTAGAAAAGAATACAGGAACATTTATGCCTAAGGAAAAGAAAAAGCTATCTGTATTTTAGGCCTGCTTGCATGGAGTCCTTGAGCAGAATTTTGCTAATTGATTACTTACAGACAAAGCAAAAAGATCTAGTTGACCAATTCACAGCCGATGGATCAAATCTTGGAAGACCTTCTGATTCAGCTTTCATTCGTGAAGGTCTGTCCTGATCCTGCTAAGCTTGTTTGCCACATAATTTTGCTCTGATGGAACGTAGGATGCCTGTGTAGTGAGACTGTACTGAAAAGCTATATCCCAGGCTACCATATTAGTTACACAGAGGGTAAGATCTAGTCCCCCTTTACTTATGTTCCACATCACTGAGGTATTGTCTGTAAAACCTTATGGAGGTCCCAGGAACCACAGATGATTTAAAGAGTTGACAGCATTATTGAAAGCAAACATTTCTTTTCTGTTGATGTGTGTTGCTCTGTGCTTTTGTTCCAAAGAGCTTTTATGCCAAAAGACACTGCTCCCCCAGCAAAGTCTAAGGCATCTGCTTTGATTGACTATGCTAGAGCAAGAGGAAAAAATGGGAGACCTGAATTCTGAGAGAGTTGGTATCTCCAGGACTTAATCTCCCTTTTCATAATCCTAGAATTGAACTTTGAGGGAGATGGGGGTCAGAGATGCTTGTGCCAAAAGCATAACTGGTTCAACCAGCATGCTGGGCCTGTACTATAAACCAACATCCCACCACCTCTACTCTTTAAGTGAAGAGCAAAAAAAACACTTCACTGTAATAGTTTTTCCATGAAACAGAAAAAAAAAACAGAAAATAAATGTACATCCTTCTACTGACACACCAACCAGGTGGCCAGATGCAATCCCCCCCTCCCACCCCAGCAATTCAGATCCGCTTTTTATGCCTTAACCCCAACCAACTTTCAACTTATTTTATTAAAAAAATAAATAAATAATGTCTTTGTTAAGCTGTAGAAAACAGTTGCTACAGTTTATATCCTGTCTGCACAGAGTGCTACAGTACTCATGTTTTAATTTAAAATAAACAAAAAATTATTCTTTTTAAACTGTAGAAAACTGCTTGCTACAGTTTATACCCTGCTTGAACAGAGAGCTACAGCACTCAGGGGTTAGTTAAAAAAAACACTTCAGCAAACTGCTTGCTGCAGTGTTGCAGTTTATACCATACACGGAGCACTACAGCACTCAGGTTTGATCGCAAATGCAACACTGGCTTTTACATGCTGGTACTGCATTAAAGAGAAAGATTGGCATTGGCTGATAGCATTCCCAACACATTTCATCTGGGGCAGTTGCCCCTGCCCTAGCTATGCTACTAGTTGATGTTGGGACCCAAGCGATTTCAGGTACTATTGCAATTTTCTTATGTGGAGTCGTGCAAAAGGTATCAGGCATATCAGTGATGCAATGAGACCCAGAATTCTGAGGCGTTCACTTGCTGAAGCAGAAGTCTGAGTGGAAAACCTCAGGAATATATCTAACTACAGATCTGTTGTATCCTATGCAAGAGAAGCTCTTTGAACAGAGGTCTCCAGCAGGCAATCAAGGAGAAACAGTCCTGTGAGAAGGAGTCAGAAAAGATTTCTGAATGTTGTCTTGGAATCCCAGCCTGTGTAGGAGATCCCTTACCAGAGTGTGGAACTCCCAACACTATCAAAAATATTCTGCAAAGATAAGCATTTCATCTAAATACAGAGAATGTGAGTACCCTTCAGTCTGCTACAGGTTATCACAGGGGCAATATGCTTTGTGAGCACCCTTAGATAGCCCAAGGGGTAAGGCAGAGGACTGATAATGAGTTCCAAAAACACAAAACCTTAAGAAACACCTGAAATGTGGATCTAGAGGAATGTTATGTTGTGCATCTTTTAAATCTAAGGTTAGTAGAAAACTCAAATGGGAATGGGGTATAGCAAAGTGAGAAGTGACAGCTTTTCTAATGTAAGTAGTGCAGCAAACTGGTTCAGAAAGAAAAAGATGCACTACTGGTCTCCAAGAAGATTCTTTCTTTGGCACCAGAAACATCCTTGAGAAAGAGGGATAGCTTCTATCACCCCCCCCCCCGAGCTAGCATATGCAGGATGACAGAAAGGAAAAGAACAGTTTTATCTGGCAGATGAGAAGGAATCGTGTCAAAAGGAGGGAGAGACTCCCATTGCCATGTGTAACCTTGATGGATTACTGTCAGAACCCATATGTCTGGAACAATATGTTTCTAAAGAGAAAATTGGAGGTTCAGGCTTTCTGGAATAATTAAAAGGCTGCAGGTTGAGAGAGGGGAGGAAAGTCCATCTCCCAGGCCCCTGCTTGTAACTGTTTCATCTCTCAAGCCCCTGCTTACACTTATCAAGGGTATCAGAACTTTCTCAGATATTTGGGATGCATGGCTAGGCTTAAAATGGCCCTTGTGGTCATTAGCCTAGTAAACACCTATGAACCTATAGTCATTCAGACTTATTAGACTATTTGTTTTGGGCAGGAGGATCCTCTTCCCTTTCAGAAACGCCCTGCCACTGCTTATTAAACATCTCCTTACCAGCAAATTGCTGGAACTATTTATTTTGTTTTGCTGTTTATTTAAATTGGATGAGGGAACATTGAAAGATTTTTTAAACTTGGAGAACGAGAGCTAAAACATCTGTAGAATCTCTTGAATCAGCTTCCCCCTCTCATCACACTTTTAATGACCTCTGCAGCAGAAGGTCCAAAAGCTAGTTCTCTGTCCAAGGGAGAATTTAAAATTTCATCTTTGACATCCTCTAGGGTGTTTTATGAATGGAGCCTGGCAAACCTCCTCCTAACAGCTCCTTTTGCAGCAGCCATTAAAGTGGAATCAGTAGAATCCTATGCACGTTTTAAACAATGGGTAGTGACTTGAAAAACAATAGAAGCCAGATTATACAAAGCAGAGTTTTTCTCACAAGAGACAATCAACACTAAAACAATCCTCACATTCTCACAAGTGGGCTGTATTAACTTCAAGATATGAACCTGAGAGGTGGGAATTCTAAAAGCAAGAGTTGCAGAAGCAAACTCTTTCTCTCCAAACTTATCAAAGACCTTCTTATCCATGCCAGAAGAAGTATTAACAAATTGATTAACTGCAGCTGAGCTTGCTAAAGCTATAGCAGCTGGGTCTGGTCTGGGATAAGTGTATGAAAACTTAAAAGACTGTAGAACCTTATATAATCTAGCTGCTTTTGGGGGGGGCAGCAGACTGTCAGCCACATTGCATGCTTTGACAGAAACGTCCTCCAAAGCAGAACTTACAGGAGGAATAGATGTGGATTCAGAAAATTCCAGTTGTAATAGATCAATATTTTCTTAGAGAATGAAAAACATCACTGCTTTCCAAATTAAACAGCTAATTTATTCTGGAAACAGTCTCAGAGAAACAGAATCCTTCATGGGAACCATACAAAGTCACACTCTCATAAGAATCTGCATCACAAATCTGTGGAGATATTACATCATCTGTCACATCACAATACCTCAAGGTTCAACTGTTGAACCTTTTCAGGAAAAGAAGAATCCCTTTTTCTTTTACCATTCTCAGCTATATAAGAAAGGTCAAGACCCTGCACTAAACTACCATTCTCAGCTATATAAGAAAGGTCAAGACCCTGCACTAAACTACCATTCTCAGCTATATAAGAAAGGTCAAGACCCTGCACTAAACTACCATTCTCAGCTATATAAGAAAGGTCAAGACCCTGCACTAAACTACCATTCTCAGCTATATAAGAAAGGTCAAGACCCGGCATTAAACTACCATTCTCAGCTATATAAGAAAGGTCAAGACCCTCCACTACACTACCATTCTCAGCTATATAAGAAAGGTCAAGACCCTGCACTAAACTACCATTCTCAGCTATATAAGAAAGGTCAAGACCCTGCACTAAACCCCAAGCAAAGCCCAATTATTCCTGTCCAGTGTCACCAAGACAGAAGAAGACATATGTTTAGTCTTTTATTTTCTTTTTAACAGAATTTGCTGAAGAAACAGGAGCAGAACTGCCACTAATCTCCACTCTAGGGATGGGCACAGCTTTCTAGCTATGCAGAAAGACATTCCCTGTCACTTCCCCTAAGACTGACAAGAGTGGACTCTCTCCCGCACAACAATGGTGCACCAACAACCACAGTGGACATATCTAACCCCCATTCCATGGTGGCTGTATGGAATACATCAGTAATGCCTAAGGAAAATAATGAGTCTTCCAAGGAACCAGCTTTGTCCACAGCAGAGTCACCCATCTGTGTATGAGTAAAAATATCAGCCTGTTGTGGTGGTAAAGGCTGCCAGACTATCTTTTTTCTTTTTCCTTTTTTTTTGGATGGAAGAAAGTACAATCACGAGCTGGCAGATTGTCCCACAATTGAGCCAAAAAAGCTGCCTGATTCCCTAGGAAGCTAAGCAGCAATCATAGGTAAAACAGGTGAACAAGTAAGGTGTAAAAATATAACTTTTTCCCCTCTTTAAATATATGCCCCAGTGCCAAAAAAGGTAATATAACACCAGTTTATTGAAAGAAAATGTAGTATTAAGTAAGGTTTAACTACTTCTTATCACAAAAGTAAAAAAAAAAAAACATTTAAAAGTAAACAAAGTCAGACAACAGTCAATAAAAACTATTTTCATAGTTAAAATATATATATTTTACAGAAAAGGAAATTTTCTGTCAAAAAAATAAAGTGAAAGTTTTTTTTTCCCTGATGGGAACTTATCTGTGCAACAATTGAAAGCCCACAGAGGAGTGCTCTCTTTGGTGACAAGAAAGCTCTAAAAAGCTTGGTGCACAAACCTAATTTTTAGGTTGCTAATTTCAAGCTGACTAATGGTTTAGGCACTTGGAAGGTGCTGTGAAGCTTTGGAAGCTGTCTGACCTTTATGTCCTTGGCAGAACATAACCCATATTGCTTGGGCTACAGCAGCAGTGAACAAATGTAGGACATCTCTTTTTCTTTTATTGCATGAATAACAAAAAGGCACAAAAACAAAAACACTAATAAATTCATTAGCAAAAATCAGACTCTTCTCTAATCATAGCAATAGATACAGGAAACTAGAAGGTTTTCTCACTATATTCACGTTTCCTGTGAAACTGCTTAGAAAATAATAGACTCTTAGAAGGAATGCAGTAGAAAGGCACTCTAAAACAAGCAAGAAAAACAGTAAAAAGTGCCTTGTACGGAGAATAAAAGCACCAAGGTAGTTTTCAAGCTGTTTATTGCAAACACAAATGAAACTCCACAAATAGTGAACACACATAAACGCCTTTGCATTCTATGCGTTTTCGTCTCAATAATCAGACATCCTCAGATGACCAGTGTTACGTTAAATTAAGTCATTTATACATTAATTAATTAATAAATAATCAACCAATACAAATTGAGAAAGAAACTTAAAAAACCCAATGACATTTACACAAAATCAAAATTAAAATGCAACCTCATAAATATTGCACTGTTCCTTTAAAAACATTCTAACCATAAAAAGGGAATCCTGATACAGTTCATTAAAATATTTAAAATATTAAAAAAAAAGTTAATTTATGTTTAATGTGTAAAAATTAAATATGTTGTCATAAACACATTAAATTAATCATATACATTGTAATAAAAGAAAGTATTGCCATCTACTGGCCAAAATTTTAATTGCAACCAAAAGTTTTTAAAGTTTTGCAGATCTTGGTTTCTGGAAGTCAAGATAGACATACCAGTTCAGCCCAGGGGATTCCTTCCTGCATTATGGGTAACTTGCCACCACAGTTCCTTGAATTCTATCCTCCACATGGAATTCTTTCCCTTGCATGTGTTTAGGAAATCTACATCCAGTTTTACTTCTGCTTTTTTTACTTTCTTTTTGTGTATGTATTTTTTATTCTTTTTTCTTTTTTCTTAATTATATTGATCTCATTTTCAATAGACCTTCTTCCTACAACAATTTTCATACAAGATCCTTATTTCTTCTGGAACAAACTTAAAACAATCAACAATTTAGTCTCTCCTTTTCTATTATTCAAATTTTTCAATCACCATCTTCTATCTTTTACTACTGCCCTTATCTGTTTTTTCTTTGTGAGTCTCACACTTGTCACTATTGTATCTCCTATGTCTTTTTGTATATCTGGTATACTCTTATATCTTATAACGTATATTCTTGAGACTCTTAAATTCTTATAAACTCAAGTATACCACAATTCATTATTCAAGTCCGAAAGTACCACAAATCTATTCCACTCTTTATTGAAATTTTCTTTAAATTATTCATTGTTTGCATTGTTTATTTCATTGTTTTTAATCTTCAATGTTTCTGCTTTTCATTATTGTTGTTTTCAATGTTTCACTGCCATTAACTTGTTCTTTGTGTCCTTGTATGGATTTGTTATTTTGTTTATAAACTCAGGGGTGTCCTTCTAAACTCTTGTTCATTTTTCAGTAAACCTCATCTCATTCCAATCAAAACATCTCAATCAGTAATCCCCAAAACACCCTTCACAATTAATGTTTTTCACCCTTTACAAACAAATCCACCCTTGAAAAAACTTACAGTGTGAAACTGGCGAAAAGAAATCCTGAAAATCTTTAAAAAGAATTATTTAATGATCCTGAAAATCTTAATTTCAAACTTATTCTTCAACACTTTAAACCTAAAATGTAAAAAGGTTTTTAGTCTTACCTTTGTATAAAAAAATTCAATTATAGTACCTTTCATATAATTCATGAATTCTACAAACTTCTCCTTACCTCCACCTAAAAGAGATCAAGAACCTCCTAACCTCCTCATTCAGAATTCCAACAGTATTATATTCATTTTAAAAATTATTTTTCTTGCATTTGCCAATACTAAAATTGCATGGGTGAGTGTTGGCATGCCCCATTTGCCATTTTTGAATTTGCTGGTAGAATTAATATTGAAACAAATATTATATATACTTTAATACACCATCCAAAGACAACACACACACAGTTTGTTCCATGGGTTAATTCCTGGTCTCAAAAACAATCTCCTCAAACATTTCCATGCCTGAGAGGAGTAGGACAACAAAAAATAGGTCAATAATATGTATAGTTACAAATGGAGCCTATAGTTCATTAGTTATTTTATAGATCCTCAAGAGAGAATCTGAATCTTCGACTTTTTTTTTTTTAAATGCTAAAAAAATGCTTTTAACTTTGTATTAGCAAAGGGTGAGAGTTTTTGACCATCAGCCCGGACTATATGGGTCTCAAGGTCTCTCTCTCTCATTCTTATGAGTCTTTGGGATCCTGAAAATTGTGGTACCCCTAGGTTTTGTCAGCTTTCAAATAGAAAGCATTTTATGGTCAATAAGTCTTTACAACACATATCATTTTTATATATATTTTTTTATAGGCTATATATTATTTGCTCTCTCTATGCATTAGCATAATCTAAAAACTCATCTCTTATTAATATCATTTTTTTACCTCATATTCAATATTGTCCATAATTACCACCCCCACCCCCCTTGTCTGGTTTCATAACTCGAATATTAAGGTTAGATTTCAAATCATTCAGTACTTCATATTCTTTATTACTTAGATTAGATTTGTATTTAACCTTATTCTGTTCATTCCTAAATTCATTTTCAATAATCTTCTCCAGATTTTTTAATTGTGGATGGAGGGGTGGATTAAAAATAGTTCTTCGTCTTAAACCTTGTTCTGTATCTGGGTTACTAGGGGATAGCAGTAAACCTAAATTAACTTTTCTTAAGAATAATTTAATGTCTAACAATGACTTGGTAAGATCTCCCTTTCTGTATGGAATAAATTTTAAACCTTTGGACAATAAATCTAAATGTTCCTTCTCTAATGTTATGTTGCTAAAATTGTAAATACAAAATTCATTATAAATATGTTTAACACCATCAACTAAAATGTCATTGGAAACCCTATAGGTGGGATGGATATAATTTAATATCTCCCCCTCCCCCTTCTCCCCCTCTCCAATAAAAATTTGTTTGCTGATACCCTGGCTTGTTCATTAATCTTTCCGATCTATGCGGGGGGAAAATCCTGATCATCCCCTTCATGTTGAATATCACCATTAAAACTAACATCATGGTTAGTATAATTACTACCCTGTTTATTACCATAAATGCTCTTATTGTGTCCTGAAAAACATGGCTTAGGATAACTGGTGTCACTCTTATATTCATGAACATCACGTTCCAACATTTTTAGTTTCCTGTGAACTATATCACCACATTTATTGTCTATCTCACATCTTATGTTGAAATATTATTCCTTTTCCTCCTTAATAGTAAATATCAAGTCTTCTTTAATACACTGGTCAAGCTCATTAATCTCTTTCTGCAGTTCACCCTGACATCTAACATTTTCTTTAATAATTAATCTTAAAATATCAAGTCCACAATTATTAAACACTTCAATCAAATCATTATAAAATACAGAACCAGTCTGTACATTGTTGGGAAATTTACAAACATGAAGCCCCTTAGGGACTATTCCCCTAAAAATGCATTCATTTAAATAGTCATTCTGAATGTCCAAGGTTCTATATTTTAACATCAATTTACTCAGGTTGTCCAGTTTAGTACTGTAGGAATCAGAGATAGTTGGTTGTTTAGTGTTAAATTCATTTAATTTAATTTATTTATTATTATTTTACATTTGTTGACTGGGCTAGTCTATCTGGATATATGTCCATTTTAGTATAGGCCCGGGGAGTAAAGCTCCGGTAATTATTACAAGGTTTAAGAAGGCGTTACAATAGAAGTTATAACAAATATAATGCTAACAGCAAACCAAATAGTATTTTTTTTTTTTTTAGGAAATTGCAAATTACAATCTTAAAACCAAAAAATACATAAACTACAACCTACGTGATGTGCATATCACAATAACAATTACAATACAAAGAATCTAATCATAAATTTTATAAGAAGAATGCTAAAGTGTAATGAGAGGTAAAGAAAAGCTGAAAGGGGTGTAGGGAGAAAAAATAGGAAAGAAGAAAAGAAAAGAAAAGAAAACAGAGTGAGTCTAGTTAGTACAAGGACATAGCCATTTTTATTGAGGTACCGTTTAGAAGCATTTAAAAAGTGGGAGAGAAGTCTGGGATGAGAATTTAAAAGACTATTTTCTATGCAGCCACTCTCTTGTTTCCTTAAAATAGGTATTATTATTATTTTTGCTAGTACCTGCAGACGCCTTGGGAAAAGTTGGCATTTTCTGCCCAGTTGTAATTTAAGTAGTACATCCACTCGTAGAGCTGTTGGAGGCTTGGACATCTTTAAAAACATTTGGGGTTGATTCCGGATTAAATGTCACTTTGTTTACTTCTCTACAGTCGCTCGTTTCTTTACTCGCACTGGAGGGCTCCCTCTTTCCATTACCGTCTCCCATTCTCGGCTGTTTGTTCCTTTCAGGTCCTTAAACCAATTGGTTCTGAATATTGCCACAAAGCCCTACAAGCGACTGACTCAGTGGCATCAGCAGATCAACTTTGTTAGCTGCCCGATAAGCTTCCATGATTGGCCTACCTCGTCCTGCCCTTTACATTCAGGAAGGGCTTGTTTCTCCATCATGATCCCACAAACAACAACCAGAAAGAATGCAGTGGAAAGGCACTTTAAAACAACCAAGAAAAGCAGTCAAAAGTGCCTTGTATGGAGAATAAAAGCACCAAGGTAGTTTTCAAGCTGTTTATTGCAAACACAAATGAAACTCCACAAATAGTGAACACACATAAACGCCTTTGTATTCCATGCATTTTTGTCTCAATAATCAGACTTCCTCAGATGACCAGTGTTACGTTAAATTAAGTCATTTATACATTAATTAATAAATAATCAACCAATACAAATTGAGCAAGAAACTTTTAAAAAACCCAATGACATTTACACAAAACCAAAATTAAAATGCAACCTCATAAATATTGCACTTTTCCTTTAAAAACATTCTAACCATAAAAAGGGAATCCTGATACAGTTAATTCAAATATTTAAAATGTTTTAAAAAAAAATCATTTATGTTTAATGTGTAAAAATTAAATATGTTGTCATAAACACATTAAATTAATCATATACATTGTAATAAAAGGAAGTATTGCCATCTACTGGCCAAAATTTTAACTGCAACCGAAAGTTTTTAAAGTTTTGCAGATCTTAGTTTCAAAAGTGGCAAGATAGACACATAATCATTCAGTCCAGGGAAGTTTCCTGCATCAAGGGTAACTTGCCACCACAGTTCCCTGAATTCTATCCTCTCTTCCCATGGGCCCCCCCTCATGTCATTCTTAAACTGTTCCAATACAAGGAAAGAGAATTCTGCTTTTGCACAGGACTTAGTGTGTTTATACAAGGCACTTGTTTCTTTCTTTACTGTGATATCATAATTATGTTCGTAGATCCTTCTCTTTAACATTCTTTCAGTTTTCCCGACATAGAAGGATCTACATTCTGAACAAACAGCCAAACAGACTATTCCTGTAGTCTCACAGTTATAATAATCACCACTGTCTATCCATCTTTTTCTGCTCTCAAGGTAAATTTTATCTGTGATGTTCACACATTGAGAGCAGTGCCCACACTTGTATGTCCCTAATCTTCTTTTGTTATGAGTGGGTTTGTTACTCCTATACTCAAGTATATGCTTGAGACTCTGGGAATTCTTATAAACTACCTTGGAAGGGAGATTAGGTTGGAGACTCTTAGAAGGCATACTGTTCCATGATCCAGGTTCCCTATCTTGGGTGAGTGAAGAAGCTTCACGTGATCCTTCCTTTAAGAACAACAAAAATGGTTGACCCTTGCCTTCCAAGGGTATCCCCACAGCTGCAGAGGATGTGTCTAACCCTGGTGTCTGTTGACTGTATTTACAGTGATATTTTACTTGCGACTCCTCTCTTGCATGGGTGGATCATGCTGCATTGTGCCACCCCTGCTCTTACATAAACTGCAGTGATGTTTCCCTCCCCTCTTAAATGGCCACTACTAACTATTACTAATAAATATTCTACGTTCATATAATCTCCATTAATTTGTGTTAATATCTGACTGTTTAGTTAGCAGTTTGTCTAACTTCTGGACAAGGTTTATTAAACATACTTGACTTGTAGTCTGTCTGAGCTTATTACAATTATTTACTTATATTATTTATTTTATTTATTAACCGAGAAAGTCCGACTTGGAACGGAGCCAATTTTCAGCGGAGGCCCAGGGAGAAAGGTTCCAGATGCATGTCTTTGTAACATGGGAGGAAACCGGAGCACCCAGAGGAAACCCACACGAATGCAGGGAGGACATGCAGACTCCACACAGAAGGCACCCCAGCCGAGAATCGAACTGGAGAACTTCTTGCTGTGAGGCGACAACGCTACCGATGTACCACTGCACTGTCCAATATATTATATTATATATTACAATCATTTTTTTATCTTTTACTGTCTCAAATTTCTTTGTCCATTATTCAAAAGGAACATGTCGCTATTGACCTTGATTACCTTAATGAGGAAAACAGCACACAGCTCAGACCCCTTTCCTTAATAGACTGATTTTTGTTTTCATTTGCCATGGAAATACATGTTTTATGTCACAGCAAGTCTGAGTTTATCTCTGCTTAATATTGCTCAAGTAGTCCTCTACCACCTTCAAAACTGTCACTGTAGCAGTTAAAACTGCTAATTAAGTATTGTCCACCCGCCATCTTTGCAACCCAAGAAAAGTGAGTGCCAATCTAAATATTGCCATATTTACAACACTAAGGGATTATCAGCAGACCAGATGAGCGGTCTGAGGAGCAATAAGCGACCGCAGTAGAGTCACTCATCAGCAGCTGACCGAGGCAAAATAGGATCCAGTCTGACACCCAAGGAGTCCCTAACCACTTTCTTCTTCTTCTTACAGACAGATCTAAGTAAAACCACAGAAACCAGTGGTTGCTTCAATGGTAAGCCGACAATGATATCTTGAAATTGGTCAGGGGAGCCTGGATGAGTCAGTAAAAGGTAAAGCAGACAAGTGGTACTGAGGTAAGTAAACCACTGACAGGACCCAGAAGCATAGCTTCCTGCCCCAAGTACACAGATTTGTTAGACCTGACTAAAACTTCAGTCAAAATGAATAATTTTTCACATAAAATTCCACATAAGCATTTACATTTAAACTTCCTTAGAAAAGTAATGACAGTCCTAAAGTTATAAATTTATAAGCAAATCACAATATTTCAGAAAGAAAAACATATTTTTCTGAGGGAAACTATATGTAATGGAATGTTTTCCCCAAAAGGAGACTTATTGACCCAGCCTTGAAGGATCACTAGTCAAATGGCAGTTCCACAGGCCATATCGAAGAAGCTCTGTCCAGCTGCAAAAAAAGCTCTGAGGTAATATGTGCTCAGTCTAAATATGGAACCTTCCTCAAACTATAGACAATTAAAGCATGTGGAAGGTGCATTTATTTAAAAAAGATGCACCACCCTATGCTTTGCGTGCACGTTTGAGTACGGTTGGTGTGTGGCTTCAATGTCTGACAGTTGCAACTGACAAAGCAAGGAAGTGGCCACGAGCTGTCAATGACTATCAAGGAGTGCTGTTATGCCCTAAGTTGTGTACTGAAATTCAACACGTTTGGTACCTGATTCACTTTTTTTTAAACTGTGTTATGGCAGCATTGCACATACATCTAGAGATAACCTAGATTACTGCCAGTTCATCTTGCTGGCATGTTTTTGGGATGTCATGAATGCAGACGCAGGGAAGGCATGCAAACTCCACAAAGAATGTACTGTCTCTAATGGTCACAATTTATCTCCTTACTGACTGTTGATCTTGTGTGCTATATCTACACAAATGCTAAATATACAAAATGTAGTAAATGTCATTTTTAACTCCAAGTACAACTTTCAACTTTTTTACCTCCAGCTATGCCACACATTTTAAATATCGGCCTGTTAATTTAAAAAGCTGATATTAAAAGGCAATGTGAAAGACGTTGACTATCATTATTTGCAGACTGTAACTCATCAACTTTTCACAAAAAAGTGCAATATTTCAGTTTAGACATGCATAAAGCTAAAAACACAGCATCAATGGCTGCAAAGCTATGAGAGGATCATAATGGAGCTAATAAACAAAGATATAGGGACTTGCAGACATTGACCCAGTTTTGCTTTTTGTCAAGAAAGATCCATGCCTTTTTGAACTTGGTGCTTCTCTTCAAATAGTCACCAAGGCCATTGATGAGGAAAGGCAGTCCATCCACCGAATCAGCAGCAATTGGAGAGACCCCAAAAAGTTCACCAAAAGGATAAAGGACTCCAAAAATCTGTCATATGCTGCCAGATTGAAGAAACTCCAGCTCTATCTATGCTGTGGAATAAAGCCTTAGGGCAGATAGCCTAGTATAAACCTATGAACCTATGAACCTATAAGATAGACTTCTCAACTGCTTAGAATTTTGCTGAAAGTAACTGACCTTATCTTATATTTTTTTTCCTGTCCCTTGTAAAATGTTTGGTTTTCTGGTAAATAACTAAGGATTACAGTCAATACATTATGCAAGACAATAAGGTTTCATACTTCTAATTGTTTATAAAATGCATCTTGATGTAAAACATGTTTTTCTATTAATTTTCAAAAAAAATTAGATGCACATTATTAATTTCACTGATATAGGTGAATATGCCTGGCTGTCAGTCAGGTAGTTTATTTATGAGATGACAGCGGGATAGGTGGGATTTGCTACTGCACATCCTCAGCAGCGTATCTTTGATAACTAACTGAAGGTGCCATTACTCTTTAATAAGCTGTCTGGTTATGAGTGGTAGGACCCATACAGCTTAGGCTACTGGAGCAAAACTCAATATGCCAAACATCTACTCAGTAACAGTATAACTGTAAACTAATTGTACATTTTCTTTCAAATAGTTGTTAGTATTCCAATACAGAATAGCAGAACTCCTAACAAGCTCATTGGGCCAGACTCATAATTCTGTTTAGGCAGAATTCATGGGGCATTATTTCTTAATTTTTACTTTCTGATTTATTCTTGCCCAAACACCATCTTGTATTTTCTTTGTATTAGTTTAGCACAGTAAGTTAGGACATGCTAATATATTTCAGTGGGGAAAACTGAGTCTCAGAATTATTGCCTCTCCTGGATTTATAGGTTCATAAATTCATAGGTAAGTACTAAGTAATCAGTCTGCAGACCATTTTAAGTCTAGCCAAAAATAATATATTAAAATTTTCCTGCAGCCTTAAGGAGGGCAAGATAAAATAGACCGGGAGAAAATTTGTGGCTGCCATCTAAGTATCTAGGTGTCTAGGTTTACTATGAAGGTGGCAAGGGTTCTACTCTGCTTAACATGCAGTGGAAGTCTGTTCCAGAGGTGAGGAATACATTGGGATCTATCATACCAACATGTCTTATTTATCTACTGATGAAAGTTTGGTTCCTTTAACTGAGTATATGATGCACCATTAGTTCTATAAAGGAATAGGAGGTCAAACAGGGTGCATCTTTCATAGCAGGAAAGGCTAGACATTGATCTCCATGGAAGGAGTCTATAAGAGACTGAGTATAGAGAAAGGGCTGACAGTGTCTCCTTATAACTAAGATTTTACAGAGAAAGGGCTGACAGTGTCTCCTTATAACTAAGATTTTCAAGGTCACTGATGTTTTTAGTTATGAATCTCTGAGATCTCTCAGTTTGTGTGATACGTTTAGGTAAGCACATGCCAAATGGTGCATCATATTCAGTAATGGATCTGATAAGATATGAGTAAAGAAGAGTGAAGACTTCTTTGGATCTAGTGGAAATTAGATTGGCCAGATAAAAGGCTTTCCTAACATCTGTGGAGACATAATGGTCAAATGATAAGGAATTATCAACAGGAGTACCAGATCCCTTACAACAGTGTCTGACTGGAGGGGTGCATATCCTATACAGTAAGTGAAATTGTTTTGTTTACCAAAATAAACTATGCCACATTTTTATATTTAATTTGAGACCATTGTACTTGGACAAATTGTTAACATGGTCTAAACCATGACAGTAGTTAGGATTCCCAAGCTGAAACAGTCAAAAAATGTATGACATCTTCAAAATCAAATGTGTGACATCTTCAAAATCAACAGACTATTGTCATCACAATTGATTTACTCAAATGTGAAATCATTTTCGTCATGTCACACAACTACAGTACTGATGACCACTTTTTGCAAAGAGACTGCCGAGTTGCATTAAATCTTCCCAGACCACGCTTGCTCAAGCATGCTGCTTCATTGTGTTCATCAGTATCCGGAAACACCACAACACTTCACTCATCATGGTTATCTGATTAAAAATTATTCACAGTACCACATATCTTTTAACATTCCACATTCTCAAAATGCTAAAACAGGATTACTTCTTACCGCGAGCAAATACTGTAAACTATCAGTCTAACCCTTCCAATGTAAGGTACAGTCCCAAACAAATGGTGCTTCAGAAGTAAGTATTTAGGAGTAACCTTAGCCTTGGAAAAAGAAAGAGTTTTTTCCTTCCTTGCACCCCAATCTAAGAATCGATTGCCCATTTTAATAAGGCTCATCACCAATCACCTAACATTTAAGCATCATTCTTTATATACCTAATAAACCTATCTAAGGCTAACCCCTTCAGCAATTAAAATATACCTCCTACTGGCTTCTTTTCATGATACACTACATAGCACAACATGACAAAATTCACTTTATTGAGAAACAGCACGTGTACATTCTCTATATAACTGTAATCAGTTACATATTGGACAGAGTAAGCTATACTGATTTTTTAGCTGCCGTACAAGTATTTGATGCCTGTTTGGTCAAATGTTATTTACCTTTTACTGATAACTCAATGTAACATTTTCCCAAATGCTTTTGCTATTCAGCTAATGTTGTTGTTGTTGTTGTTGTGTCTTTCGGCTTTTCCCAGTTAGGGGTCGCCACAGCGGAATTCCGGTCCGCTAATGATTGGCAGTTGATTTTTACGTACCGAGTTGCCAGCCATGACGCACAACCTTCAACGAAGATACACCCATTCACGCATGTCTCCACGCAGAAGACGCTCTAGCTGAGAGTCGAACCGGACAGCACTTACTGTGAGGCGACAATGCTACCGCTAATGATATTGCAAAATCACAACTTCAGGATTTCCTTTGTTCAATGCTGCAGGGTATTTTTCCTCAGTATCACAAACATGCTGAGTAATTTAAGATTGGCTTTCATGTCTGTGTATCATGGATCTTTATCTCTTTAGACGTACAGAACACTCTAATATCATCCTTTATGATTATGTAACTATTTGACTGTTTAGGTCTCTGTGTTTATTTATTTAAGCTATAGACTAGAGGAGAAATCCTTTTTCAGCTACATGTTGCAAAGTAAATCATGGTACAGCTTGTAGGTGCATACACCAACTATGTTAGCAACCTTTACTAGGACAATGTATATAATTGTATAGAAACTAGTAATGACTTTGAAAACAGCAGTAACAAAAACAATATTTCTGACACTGCGTCTTCAATATTTATGCATTTTTTTAGTAGATGTGAAATAAAAACAATGAGTGCCATGTAGCATGATTAGGGTGCTCATAGCTATCCATTAGTCTTATTTTGGTTATTAAAGAATAATAAACCTAAAGAGGTTAAAAAAAGAAAAAAAAAACATTCCTTTCATTTTTTTAAATATAAAAGACTATATATTTTGGGGAAAGTGTATATCCACCCTTTGAGAGTGTATGCTGACCACCTCCCAAGGATTAGCAGAGCTTTTGTTTATAATCAGAAAGACTTGGATAGAGGCCTGGAGTTCACAGAACTTCGTGTTTAGTGTAAAGAAAACCTGCCAGAAGCAGTCTATCCATCTTCTATCTATACAAAGTAAATCTTGCTTAGAGGAAATAAAAAAGAATTAAGAAAGTGTTAAAAGAATTGCTGTGTTATTACCACTAAAGGTATGCTAAGCAGATATTGAGCTGGTTTTTGAAATGCTCCGTAAATGTTTACAGTCGTAAGATGCATTTTTTCCCCAATGAGAAGAGCACTGCGTTTTATGAGATGCAAGTTTATCACAACCTCTGTTATTATCTACATTTAGTAGCCTTCCCTTTTCCTTCATTAGCTACAAACAGTCTGAATCATCATTTTCCAAAAGAGGAATACTAAAACTGGTGAGTCAAAAACCCTAAAACAACAAAAAAAGATCCTTTTTGGCAGGGGGGGGGGCAAACCAACATGTTCCCTCTGTCCCTCAAATTATATATATATATATATATATATATATATATATATATATATATATATATATAACACCACAATCAGATCATAGTGGAGAAAAAGGCACAACCCCTGAAATGTTCTTTGCTGGCTCACACTGTGCTACACATTGTGGTAAAACTCACCATGACATTTATTTTATTTATTCATTTACTTCTATTTGTTGGGATATTTCAAATGGGTAGAAAACTCCTTTTCAGTGGAGGTACAGGGAGAAATGCTCCATACTAAAAATACTAGTATAGTAAGGTAATCAAACTTTACATTCTATCACAATGACTGACGATGACAGCTGCAAGGTTACCCGTGTGATTCACATTAGCATCCACACATTTTAAATAATAACATGGGTTAGAAATGTGAATATGCTTTATGGAATTTACCTTTATAAGTAAAGAGAAATAGAGAGCAAACATAGTCAAGAAACAAAATCAGTGGGGAGGATATAAAAGGAGTAAAAACAACAACAAAAGTGCAACAGATAGGCAACAAGACTTTAGCCAGGAGTGGAATACAAGCACTGGCAGGAATCAGTGAGATATAGTTTTAGTAGTATTTTAGAGGTTTTGAGGATGTCCACTGGTTTTAGGGAAAGAGGGATGGAGTTCCAGTGTTTGGTGTTATGACTGGAGTACAGTGAATCAATTGCACTGTTGTTGGATTTAGTTAATAGCAATAATAGTTTAATTTAATTTTTAAAGTAAATATCCTTATAAAAAAAAAAATCAGGTATAAGTAAGCCATTTTCCTCCACACGATGGGAAGAGAAAGGGGGTGAGAGAATAGCATCACACTAGCAATGATGGACTCTTCTGACACTCCATTAACTTTCATGCTTATGTGTAATGGAATCAAGGGGGTACAGTACTGAGTACAAAGGTTGTGCAAGCCTGGCTCTTTCACTGACAGTACAGTACAAAAACAATCGTTTTGGTATATTTTATACCAAACAAAACTTTGCAGACTATACACCAGTATAGACAATGGAAAATATGTGTAATTTAGATGAAATTTCCATAGAATAAACTTTCACCAAATGACTCGGACTGTCCTAAATATTCCAGAATTGTGGGAAATGTTCATAACACTAACCCACAATGACAGAAGACTGCTTGCTTATGAAAATTTAAGTTAACAGTACAGGAATTTCCACTAAAAGGGAACAAATTAAAGAAGCACTAGTCAAGAAAGAGATATTAGGCAAGATTAGATATTGTAAGTCTCAGTCATACGTGGGATATTTACAGTGCTTCGCTGGAGATATTATGTATATACATTTGTTCTATTCATTTTATTTTATTTATGCATTGTTATCTTAGTTATCCGGCTAGACTGAACAACATTATCAGTGGAGGCTTATGGACAAAAGCTCTTGAAAATGTTAACATAATGGTATATAACTGGAAAAGGTTAATTGTATGTCATTGCATAAAGGAACAGTGTATAGTATTAAGCATTTCAGCAAGAAAATGCAGCATTAAATTTAGATGAAAAAATGATGCACTCAGTAGTGTAGCATATGATTAAGTAAGGCAGTTATATAGTAAGGCACTTGATATGGCAATCAGCTGTTCTGTTCACCACCTTCTCACTGAACAATAGTTAATATTATAAAAACGTTATTGTTCAACAGGATAGGTATTTTATATATCCTCCTTGATCACATATTTAGACAGTGCCAGTCAGACAGCTCCCATATATGAGTAGCATCTATTCTTGCCACTTAGCATGCACTAGTGGTCACTTTGGAAACCATTGTCCATGATATTGTACATTACTGCCTTCAACATTGCAGAAGGGCCTCCCAGAAGCTGACATAATATCACCTCTATGACCAAGACATATTTGGCTGCTACTTAGTGGACAGGTGCTATATGGGAGCTGGCTGACTGGTACTGTCCACCCATACAATCAAGAAGGATGTATAAAATGCCTATCCTGGTGGACAAGAAAGTTTGTGTAACATTAATCATTTTTGGGGTTTAATTTCTCCAAGTGCTATGGGTTCCTAATACCATGATGGGAATAGACCCCATTCCTAAGTCATGGTATGATTAGGGTTCATGAAATTAGCATTGTGTTGGCCTTTGATGTTAGTTAAGATTGCTCTTCTTAGCACCTGCTGTGTTTCCAGAATTGCCTCCTTCTTGAATTCATATGGGGTTACACAGATCTGTTGCCCCTACCTCTAACAGAAATTCTGGGTAACTTTTTTCCACATTGCTTTCCATTCTGCTTGTGAATCCTGATAGTTTATAACTTTATGTCTCTCTCTGTAAGTAAGGCACTGTACTCACTGGGTATAACAATTTGAGTAATCTGTGCTACTTTTGCCTTTTTTTCTTGGACTATTATATCTGATTTTCTTGCATCTACATTTTGAACTGTGACCCCATGTGATATAAACTTTGTAATTCTATATAATGCTTTGTGGTTCATGTTTCCAATGCTTCTCAGGCTCAGCTGTTTCTATACTGTAGTGTTTGTACAATCCCAAGTGCAACAGTCTTGCCACATTACTGTGCCTTTCAATATAGTGACCATCTGCTATGAGAACACCATACCCAGCAACAAGATGTGCAACTGTTTCATAGGCTTATAGGTTCATAAGAGATACTAGGCTAACAGCTTAAGAGCCCTTACAAGCCTATCTATTATTACTTGAATTTTATCTGATTTTTGATCCCTAAGGGCTAGAGGCTGGTTTAGGTTTATGCTTATGACTTATGAGTATTTTACAGACTGCCCCTGTCTATAACACCCAAGAGTGAATTTATGATTCCCTATGCATTGATCCAAACTGCATATCAAGAGGGTCAGGGAAGGGCTCTGCTTTATGTGAATAGGAAGCCTGTTCTAGAGAAGAGGTAATCTGTGAGACACATATCTGACCCTCCAGTATGTTTTGTTTGCGTCACAGACCAGGTTTAGATACCTAAATCAGGTGTCCCTTGTGCAGTTCATCTTGCAAATATGTAATAGACACATCAGGACTGGATTTGCGAGTCCCTTGTAGGTTAGGCATAGATCACCACTTAATAGTCGATAGTAGACAGAGTAAAGGGATAAGGATTTCAGCCTATCCACATAGGACATGTTGTTTACATCCTGCATTTTTTTGTAAAGACCTCTGAGGTTGCTCCATCTCTTGCAAGTGCCTAGTCAAGTACATGCTAAAAAGTCCACTGTCCTTGATTATACAGTGGGCATGCACAAAATAATAATTTCATTTTTATTGGGAAGGATGGCTTCAGATGCAGGCAAACTCTCTGAAACTCTCTGGTGTCTTTCTCAAACAATGAGCAGCTCTGTATAAGTGAGCGGGTCTATATTATATAAGCGAATGCAATGAATTGTGAATGCTATATAATCGACCCACAATTCCAGAAAACCCAAAATATCGAACACACAGGTCATCATTTTTTTCCCAGGGAAAAAAAATTGCTGAGCCATTAAAAAAAAAAAAAAATCAAAACACAAAATAAAGTGGGTGGCTTTGCCCCCAACACCCCCCTACTTAAATATACCAACTCGAAGATCGCACAACAGTGGAGGAAATGGTAAAGTCCCAAAAACAGCCCAGTGATTTTTTTCCCTAGGAAAAAAATTGCTGTTCCTTGCTTTCGGTATTTTGCCATTTCGCGTAATGACGTTTGACTAAACAGTGTTCTCAATTTATAGCATTCGCTAAAATAATAGGGACCCTAACTGAGCCAAGACACATGCAAACACAAAGATTATATAATAGCAGAAAAAAGAAAATTTTAAACTAGACATACCCACAGGCCAATCAGGTAAGCACACAATAAGACAATATAGTCACCATTAACAGTCTACTACAATTTAAGACATCAGACTCCGCAGAAATTGACGAGTAACCAGTAACACTGTTTATGGAAAAAATGCAATGATAAATGACTAAGGCTCAAAATCTCACAGGGGTACATATTTCTAATGTAGCTGTGAATTAAACTACAAGACTATGGGCCAGCAGGGTTAAAAATTAGCTTTTACATGTAAGTCTACTTGTGAAAATGGAAGTGCAGAATAATGCAGAAATACAATATTCCCACAAGTGATATTAAAAATCCAAGACTAAGGTCCCAGAACAAACTTAATAATGCAGACAGATAGAATAGAGCAGAAATGTGCAAAATATTATTACCATGCAGGTTACTAACTGCAACTCAAATATTTAGGTTTACAGATTCATAGGTAGGTACTAGGCTATTAGCCCTAGGGCCTATATAAGCCTAACCAAAAAGGTACCCTAGCTTTCGCCACCCAAGAAAATTATTTTCCTGTGCCTCTGTCGAGCAGAGCCACAGAAGTGATCCCTGGGGTGAATTTCCTATTTCTCATCCAATCATCAAGCTTTTTCTTGAAGAGTGCTAATGGGGAGCTCTGTTTGACATAGATAGGTAGGTAGTCTGTTCCAGAGTATGGGAAGTCTCTGGGGCAGGAGTCTATCCTTCCAGCATGTTCTGTTTATTGTGGTGACAAGGTTTAGGTCCCTAGAGTATGTAGCTCAGAGGGATTGGGATTTCTTTAAGTGGAGCATGTCCAACAGCTCTGGGTTTGACATAGCTTTGTATGATAGGCAGAGATCGCCTCTGAGTAGGCGATATGCAACGGAGTAAAGCTGGAGTTTTTTGAGATGGTCTGTGTAGGGCATCTGTTTTCGGCCAGTAATCCTCTTTGTGAGGTTCTTCTGTGGCCTTTCCAGTTGTTGTAGATGTCTTGTGAGGTACATACCAAAAGGGGTGTTGTACTCTATAATGGGTCTAATGAGTGATGAGTAGAGGGGAACAATGACCTCTTTTTTTCTGGATGAGAAAACTTTTGTGATGAGGTGAGCCACGTAGAAAGATTTCCTGACCATGTGATTATCAAAGGAGAGACTACTGTCCACCTGTGTCCCAAGGTCTCTTATCACACTTTCAGTGCTAAGTAGACTACCACTTATGTGGTAGTTTATGGGTACAGAGTTTTTACCAAAGGGGATGACAATACATTTTTTTGGCATTGAGCTTCAGGCCATGGCTTTGACTCCAGTCATCTGTCTCAGTGAGGCCCTTTGGTAGTATGTCCACATCGTTAGGAGTTTTGATTATGGCTCCTAGTTTGCAGTCATCTGCAAACTTTCTTAGCCAAAGACCTTCTGTGTTAGCCTGTACTTCAGAGAAGTAGATACCGAACAGGAGAGGACCCAGGACTGAACCCTGTGGTACTCCACTTGTCACTGGTCTAAAGTCAGATTTGGCGTCCGCTACTTTCACAGTGTGGGTTCTGTCCGTGAGCCAGTTGGCAACCCATCTTGTGACATAGGGATTTATACCTAGTTTAGTGAGCTTATTTATAATTCCAGAGTGGGGGATGGCGTTGAAAGCCTTGGCGAGATCTAGATAAGCTGTGTGAACCACCTTACCCTCATCTATGGCATTGGTGACTGCTTCAAAGAAGTCAATCAGGTTTAGGAGACATGATCTGCCTTTTACAAACCCGAACTGGGTAGGGTCCAGAGTTTGGAGATTACCAATGTCTTTGTTTATGAGTTCCATGATGATATGTTCCATGGCCTTGCAGGCCAGGCTTATCAGGCTAATGTGGCGGTAGTTCCCGGGGTCTGTCATGGCTCCCCCTTTGTGGAGTGGGATAACCATTGTGGTGCGACATTCAGTGGGCACAAAGCCTAAGGTGAGGCTTTGATTGGACATGGTACTTAGGTAGGGTGCCAGTTCATTCTGTAGTTTGTGTAGAATGCAGCCTAGGATATTGTCAGATCCCATGGATGCTGTGTTCTTGGCTTTGGAAAGTGTGTTTTTTACCTGTGCAACCATGATTACAGGAACTTTGCATTCTTCCAGTATAGAGATGGGCCCTCTAGGGGGTGAGAGAGGGGTAAAGTTAGCACTGAACCTATCTGCCAGGATGTTGGCAATATCAGTTGGTTCTGTATATTTAGTGCCATTGTGCTGTAACTCAGAGCAGATCTGAGTGTTGACATTGAGATTCTTGGCATAGCTATAGAATGCTTTGTGGTTGTCTTTAGAGTCAGTGGCAATTTTGTTTTCGTAACTTGCTTTGGAGGATTTTATGAGGGGATCTCAGCTTCTTACTGAGGTTGACCAGGGAGTTCCTCCAGTCATAGAATTTTACTCTTTTTTGCAACAGTATATTTCTTCTGTTGTAGAGTTTGTTTATGGCAGAGGACCACCAGATTGGCTTCCTTTTTTTGGAGGATAGCATCTTGGTTCTATTAGGGATAGCATGAACCATGCACTCGTGTAAGTGCTTATAAAGTGCATTTGTGTAGGATTCAGCAGTCGTACCTCTACTGTCCATCTACATTGGTGTCATGAAGTTTGCCACTTCTGTCTTAAGAAGTGTGAAGTTGGCTTTGGAGAAGTTTTCTTATGGAGGTTTCCCTAATTGGGGGTGGGATGTGGATATCTAGGGTGATTAGCTTGTGGTCGGATATGACCAACAATGAATTGACCTCTGGTGTGGAACACCCGTTGCCCATGTTGGTAATGACCAGGTCTAGGATATTGCTGCCCCTGGTGGGGGTGTGAATAAGTTGATCCAAGGCATTGGAATTTATGAATTCCAGAAAACGTTGAGCAAAAGAGTTGGTACATGAGTAGTTTTCCCAGTTAATGGTGGGGTAGTTGAAATCACCCATTATTAGGGTGTTGGGTTGTACCCAAATACTTTCCAGTGTATCAAGAAATGAGGAGTGGAAATCCTGGGGTATGGTGGGGGGGGGGCATAGCAAGCTACAATTTGGATTGCGGTCTTGCCCAGAGTTAGTTGCACTTGGATAATCTCGGATGCATTATGCTGTGCAACTAGCCTGGAGGTGTGGATATCCTTAATGAATATGGACAGGCCTCCACCTTTAGTGCTTCGTTCTGGGTTAGGTGGCCGAAAGGTGTGGTATGAATTATACAATGTAGAAAGAATATATATGCCTTGTTGTTGATGAAGAAACTACAAAGCAAAAAATGAAAATATAGTCACAAAAACTAAAGTTTCAAGCAAGGCTCACAGGAATAATAAATAATCCTTAGGAAAACTGAGAAATCTTTTATTCTGTTGAACAGGTAAGCGCTTTTCCAGTTCAAATCCGTAATCCATAAAAAGTAATCTATCAGCAACAATAGTGCAACATATAAATGCAGAGCATATACATATGTATATAGATATATATTTATGCAGAATTGTGCTTATATGCACAATATGGAGTTTATATATTTTTTATATACTATACTATTTATTTTATATATTTTTTTATAATTATTCACATATAGGTTTGGATAGAATGTATCTACAACACTGGTTCTTTATATATATATATATATATATATATATATATATATATATATATATATATATATATGCTCTGCATTTATATGTTGCACTATTGTTGCTGATAGATTAGTTTTCCTGAAGTGCTTTTTTGAACAGCCAGGTTTTATATATCTATTACATAAGTTTTCCCTCCCTTTTTCAGTTGTTTTGATTGGTTGTTCTGTGTTTTAAATATTTGTCAGTTTACTTGTGATTTTAATAGGGTCTGATGAAGCGGATTTGAACTACTAAAGCGCTTACTTGTTCAACAGAATAAAGGATTTCTCAGTTTTCCTAAGGATTATTTATTATTCCTGTGAGCCTTGCTTGAAACCTTAGTTTCTGTGACTGTGGTATGAATTATAGCCTGGTAATGCAGGGGTGCTCTCTGGAGCTTTGAACCAGGTCTCTGTCACTGCACAGATGTTGATGTTCTCCATTTTAAGGAGTGCCTCAAATGAGTGCATTTTGAGGTTTAGACTTCTAGCATTGAGTAGCATTACCCTCAGATTTTGCTTGCTTGTACCTGTTACGGTGGTGAATTTGTCATTTGAACCTTGCCTAAAAAGGCACTATAGGGGTGGCTAGAGCCTTAGCCAGCATCCGGAATCCCAAGGACAATAGGTGCAGGCCATCTCTGGCAAAGCATCATGGTCTGTCAATCATGTCGTCCCAGGCAGACAAATACTGGATCCCCTTAGAATGACACCAGAAGCTTAGCCAATTGTTGAAGTTAATCATTTTGTCCTTGTACTGTGGTATCATTCTGAGTGACGGCAGGATGCTACTCAGGGCTAGGATCCTACCTGCCTGGGCTACAAGATCGGAAAGCTCCTCCATGTCTCTTTTCATGTAGTCCAGAGAGGGACGTCTTAGGTCATTCACACCAACATGGACAATGACAGTGTCATATTTGTACTTGTTCTGGAGTGACCTGAGTGTGTGAATTATGTGGTGGATTCTGGCACCTGACAGGCAGCTGACAGTAACTTTCTCCTTGTTTAGCCTGGTGAGTGGAACATCAGTGTGCCTGACTATAGAGTCACCTATGACCAGAGTGTTGGGTACATTATGCCTTATGGGCTGTGGTTGAGTGGCACACTGAGTTTGTGGGCTATGTGTCATTTGGGTTGTGTTGGGGGGTGGAGTTTGCTTGCATTTCTGCTTTGGAGGTCCATGATGCTTGGGCAGTTTTTTATTGAGAGCCTCCACGAATGTAGGTGTGTGTTTGTGTTTCTATGTGTATGTTTTGGTGGTGTAGGTTTTGAGGGACTACATGATGAGTGTGGTGTGGTGCAAGTGTTTACCTTCTCCTCTTGACTGTCTAGTCCAGTCTTGGATGAAGAGATCTTTGCTTCCAGTTTGGCTATATAAGTGCATCTCTCACAGGTTGTAGTGTTGGGTGGTAGGAGGAGAGGGTTGTCTGTGTACATGAGGCAATTGCTGCATTGCCCAAAGATGCCCAGATTCATCAGGTAGACAGGAAAAATCACCGGGAGCTGACGTTTAGACATGCCTGGATAGGTGCTTATTTATTAAGTACTAAAAACTGCTTTCCTCTAGACAAGTGAGGAAAGTTGAGTGCTGTAGTAATTTGCAGCTTATTTAGTGCTTACAATGAGTTCTGAACAAGTGCCGAGTTCAAAGAAACAGATTTGAGTGCTGAAACTAGAAAACTGGCTAGTTCTAAGAAAAAAAATTAAGCTAGAAGGCTTCCCTCCAACACAGAAAGGCTTGGGGGCTCAGAAGCCTACAAACAGTCTAGACCACTTACAGGAAAGGCAGGAAGTAAGCTTAAATTTTTTTCTTTCCCAGATGCTCTCTTTGTACACAGTAGGAGTGCCTAAAATCAGAATATGATCTCACTGCACTCAGTTGAGTGAGCAAATGAGATGGGCCCAGAAGGAGTATCCAAACACAAATTTACAAGAGGGTCGGGCAATTTCAAAGCCACCAAGGTTAACACCAAAACAAAACCAGGGAGGGTGGGCGGGGAAAACTTCCAGTTCAGTTAATATTCAATGCAATACAAATAAATCAATTGAAATGCTGTATTATTTGAAAAAAGTACAGATAAAAGGTACTTAAATTCTCTTATACATCCAGTTGAATACAGCTAGATCTTAGCCGGCCAAAGCTCAGGTTTTAAGCAGAAAATATTCCAAAATGTACCACTTAAATAGGCATTAACAGAATATCAATTAATGAGATTACCCCTAACTGCAATTGCTGTCTATGCAGGAATTCTAACAGGCAATAAAATCTAGCAAACACTAACTGAAAATAACAGAGTCAAAACTTCCAGTTCAGTTAATATTCAATGCAACACAAATAAATCAATTAAAGTGCTCTATTATTTGAAAAAAGTGCAGATATACGTCCAGTTGAATACCACTAGATCTTAGCCGGCCAAAGCACAGGTTTTAAGCAGAATTGAAATAATTAAAATAATTTAATTTTTTCTTTTTTTTTTGAAAAGCTAGCTACCTCGTTACTCATATTTCCAAACCTCTCCAAATTATTTTTTTACAAAACCTACATTTATTTATGAAAAACCACAAAACTACTGGCAGATCTTGGGATAAAAGCTCCATGACACTAAGTCAAAAGTACAATTAGTAAAATAAAATAAACAGTTCACGGAGCTAACAGGGCAAATATATCTTTTATCACAGCTACAACTGCATATAACAATCCATAGAAATGAAGTCCAATTCTGTTTCTGTATAAGAAACTCAGGTTTATTCATCGATGGTAAGCGCTTTCACTTAGGAGCTTCTTCAGACCAAGTAATCCATAGGAACAAAGAACACAAATATATATAGGCACAACCACATCAATCATTCAATTAACTAATATTAAAGCTGCAGGCCCAGCACAAGCCTATAGCTTAAATGCCTATATGCACTTAAAATGTATTTCAAGACAAAAACCTAATAATATAATAATTAAATATCTAACATCAACATAGCATAGCGCATAACATAAATTCCATGTTAAAACAACAAACAAACCACAATGTTTAAGACAAAAACCTAATAATATAATAATTAAATATCTAACATCAACATAGCATAGCGCATAACATAAATTCCATGTTAAAACAACAAACAAACCACAATGTTTATTTATTTATGTAACCTTCTCCTTTTCAAAGCAGGTCTAATTGATGCTCTCTAATTTAAGCCCTTACCCCTATCTACTTTCAAAATGATGATCCAACATGTTTCTCTATACTCAGTATATGTTCTAATGTCTCCCTCCCTTACACTCAACCCTATTGCTTCTATAACCCTAAATCTAAAAGTGTGTTGTACTCCCTCTTCCATGACATGTTTAGACAGGGCATTATTAGGAGACTTCTTTTTTATATTATACAAATGTTCTCTTATTCTATCACATAGTACTCTATTGGTTTTTCCTACATAAAAAAGCCCACATGATTCACACTCAGCTAAATAAACCACGTGGGGAGTCATGCAATTATGTACACCTCTAAACCAAAACTCTTTACCTGAATCTGGATGATGGAACACCTCCATAGTATTTATATAACGGCAGAAAATACAGGAGCCACAGGGTTCAGTATGACCAAAATCTATCTTCTCCAAGTCCCTATTACCCGTGCATAAAATTCTCTTCAGGTTCTTATGATTCCTAAATCTGAACCTTGGAACATTACCTACTATTTCCCCAATGTCATCGTTAACTAACAAAATAGGCCAATAATGTTGAAACAATTTAGTGACATACCCTGTATCACTAGAATAATATAATGGAATCTTAGTGATATTAAAATCACCCCTCCTTAATCCTTCAACTTGGTAAGACGGGCTAGTCTCTCTCAAATTAGCCAAGTCCTCCCATTGTTTTTCTAACTCCATTTGAGTATACCCTCTATCTAACAAATTCTTTTCAATGTTGGCTAACTTAGCATGGAACCCAGCCTCTGAGGAATTCATCCTAGGGGCCCTCATGCCTTGTCTTTTGACAAGATTTTTAAAAATATAACCTGGATGCATGCTCGACCTGAAAAGAAAGGCATTCCTATGGCAGGTTTTACGAAAAACTCCTGTATTAATCATCCCTTCATCGAGCTTCTCAACATATACATCCAAATATTCTATAAATGTATAGGAAAACTGATATGTAAATTTTAAACATTCCAATAAACTATTCATAACCTTAAAAAAGCTGGTAAATTCCAGTTGAGACCCTTTCCATAAAATAAACAAATCATCCACGAAACGCCTATAGAACAAAACATGTTCTTTAAATTCAACCCAAGGAAATAACATTTCTTCCTCCCATTGAGCTTGAAACATATTGGCGTAGCTATTGGCACAAGAAGTGCCCATAGCTATGCCATGTTTCTGTAGATAAATACACTCTCCAAACATAAAAACATTATTATTAAGTACTGTTTCCAAAAAGAAACAGATCAGGTCAACCTGTGAGGCCCGATATTCACTGTGCTTATTTAAATACTTCTGTACATATTGTACACCTAGCTCATTGGGTATTATAGTAAACAAAGACTGTATGTCTAAAGTGACAAAAGCTATGCTATGAACATCTCCCATCTCTTTCAAACTTTCATACAGGTCCACTAAAAATTGTTTGGAGTCCTTCAACACGGTTGGATTCATATTAATAACTGGGCATAAATGCTTCTCTATATACAGAGAAAGGGGTTCAGTGACCCACCCTCCTCCTGCAACTATGGGCCTCATAGGTGGATTAGTGGAATGCTTGTGTATTTTAGGGAGGCCTTGAATAATAGGAATTAATGGAAACTCAACATTCATAAAATTAAACATCTCATCAGAGATAAGGGCAGCTATCTTAATGTCTGTTATATCATTCCTCACAGTGTATATAATCCTATGTACATAATTTATCAATATCTTATTATAAAATGTAACATCATTCAGCATTCTTTGCATAGATTCTTCATAAAAAATCCTATTCATAACAACAATTAGACCCTCCCTTATCCGCAGGACGTATAACTAAAGCTTTATTATTCTGTAAAGCTTGTAGAGCTTTCCTTTCTTTAAATGTAAGATTATGTTTCAATCTTTTATTCATATCGGCTGTCCTATTCTCATAAAACCGAAAAATCTCTTCTTCTGTCAACCTACAATAAGCTTCAACCAATGGATGATTAACAGGGCTAAAACTACTAGGTTTCTATAAATGTAAATCCTGCCCAACACCTCTCTCAGCATTCCTGGTGTTATCACCAAAAATAAGGCATAGCATAACATCTCTACAAAACATCTTTAAATCCAAAATGGTGTCTTCAACTTTGCTCAGACAAGTAGGTATAAAATTAAGACCTTTATGCAACACATTATATTCCTCGAATGTCAATAAATGATTAGAAATATTATATATTAGTGAGGTTTGGTCTTGCCCCACATCTTTTTTATGGTTTGATTTGAGTGTAATTCCCCTGATAATTTCCTTTTGTACCTGTTCCTGCTGGTTGACCTTCCTCTCCCCCCTCCCCTGTCCATCTGAACAGGCAATGGAAAAGGGAGTGCACCATTTACACTGTTATAATTATACTCTAATACTTCTTGGGTGTTAACATTCCTAACATTCATTTTAGGTCTAACTACTCGTTCAGTTTCTTCTGTAGTGTCCCTCCTCACATGGGGATTAACGACTACATGAGGGTATAAATTAGTACATGAACCCTTCTGACTACTTTCACTCAACATATTAGTAGTTAGACTTGCATTCAAAGATAGCCCTTGTTTTTTCAGGTCTCTCACCCAATTTCCAACCCTGCAAGGTGAAGTATTAATGGTAGTTCCACTTGTAGTAAATTCAAATCTACATTCATTGTTCGCAGCATTATTATCAACATTTCATCCTTCCATAACAGCCTGCGGAGCTTCATTATTAGTACCCTGGGAGGTATGCATATAAATATCACACATTGTGGTCAGTGTTTTTCCTGCTACAGCATTCGCTCTATTTAAAACGTTATTATCAACCCCACCATCCCTCTTAGGTGTAAATAAATCATTATTAAAATGTCCAGGACGAGGCCACATAAATACGTGACCTGTCTTAAAATCAGAGGTATCTCTGATGATCTTAGTCCGTTTTTGTTCAATTAATTTCCACTCGAACACAGCAACACTATCTAACAGCCTCTCAAATAGAGGGCTGAGCACACTCGAGCGATAATTATTAAAAAGTTCTGACTGTTTATTCTGTAATAATGTTCGTAGCTGCTCCTCCTCAGGCTTAAAAAAACTCAATGAGGAGTCTCATGTAATTAGCGCTTACTTCGAGGTTAAGCTTCTGCCATCTTGTTAACAACTCAGGATACTGAGAGCCTTGACTCGGCATGTTAAAAACACGCAGTCCCCTGGGCACAATATTCCTGTCAAGGCAAACTTCAAAGTGTAAACGCTGTAATTGTAAGCGTTTATAACGCAAAAAGTTTTTTTCCAGTTAATCTAAATGAAACTGTAGACCTTCTATATCCTCCATCGCACCAATGACATCATTCTCCGTAGCTCAGGATTCAGCTCCAGACAAACTCTTTAAATCTCTTGTCAAATACTTCTCAAACCTCTCCAACAAAGAGTCCAAGTCTGGGTTGCGCCTCCCTCCAGGCACTACAGCCTCAGACACATCCAGAACATTGGTATTCACCTCTCCGCCCGGGTTATAATCAAGTTCTATATCTACTGGTTGTTCGACAGCCATGTTCCCAATGATCACCAGTAAAAATAAAATAAACGCTATGAAAAACCACAAAACTACTGGCAGATCTTGGGATAAAAGCTCCGTGACACTAAGTCAAAAGTACAATTAGTAAAATAAAATAAAAAGTTCACGGAGCTAACAGAGCAAATAGATCTTTTATCACAGCTACAACTGCATATAATAATCCATAAAAATGAAGTCCAATTCTGTTTTTGTATAAAAAACTCAGGTTTATTCATCGATGGTAAGCGCATTCACTTAGGAGCTTTTTCAGACCAAATAATCCATAGGAACAAAGAACACAAATATATATAGGCACAACCACATCAATCATTCAATTAACTAATATTAAAGCTGCAGGCCCAGCACAAACATATAGCTTAAATGCCTATATGCACTTCAAATGTATTTCAAAACAAAAACCTAATAATATAATAATTAAATATCTAACATCAACATAGCATACATAACTTACATGTGAAAACAACATACAAACCACAATGTTTATTTATTTATGTAACCTCCTCCTTTTCAAAGCAGGTCTAATTGATGCTCTCTCATTTAAGCCCTTACCCCTATCTGCTTTCAAAATAATGATCCAACATGTTTCTCTATACTCAGTATATGTTGTGTTCTAATGTCTCCCTCCCTTACACTCAACCCTATTGCTTCTATAACCCTAAATCTAAAAGTGTGTTGCACTCCCTCTTCCATGACATGTTTAGACAGGGCATTATTAGGAGACTTCTTTTTTATATTATACAAATGTTCTCTCATTCTATCATGTAGTACTCTATTGGTTTTTCCTACATAAAAAAACCCACATGATACACACTCCGCTAAATAAACCACGTGGGGAGTCATGCAATTATGTACACCTCTAAACCAAAACTCTTTACCTGAATCTGGATGATGGAACACCTCCATAGTATTTATATAACGGCAGAAATTACAGGAGCCACAGGGTTCAGTATGACCAAAATCTATCTTCTCTAAGTCCCTATTACCCGTGCATAAAATTCTGTTCAGGTTCTTATGATTCCTAAATCTGAACCTTGGAACATTACCTACTATTTCTCCAATATCATCGTTAACTAACAAAATAGGCCAATAATGTTGAAACAATTTAGCGACATACCCTGTATCACTGGAATAATATAATGGAAACTTAGTGATATTAAATTCACCCCTCTTTAATCCTTCAACTTGGTAAGACGGGCCATAGTATGGTTTCGCTCTAGTCTCTCTCAAATTAGCCAAGTCCTCCCATTGTTTTTCTAACTTCATTTGAGTATACCCTCTATCTAACAAATTATTTTCAATGTTAGCTAACTCAGCATGGAACCCAGCCTCTGAGGAATTCATCCTAGAGGCCCACATGCCTTGTCCGCTGAAAAGATTTTTAAAAATATAACCTGGATGCATGCTCGACCTGAAAAGAAAGGCATTCCTATGGCAGGTTTTACGAAAAACTCTTGTATTAATCATCCCTTTATCGAGCTTCTCAACATATACATCCAAATATTCTATAAATGTATAGGAAAAGTGATATGTAAATTTTAAACATTCCAATAAATTCCAATATTTAATTATTATATTATTAGGTTTTTGTCTTGAAATACATTTTAAGTGCATATAGGCATTTAAGCTATAAGTTTGTGCTGGGCCTGCAGCTTTAATATTAGTTAATTGAATGATTAATGTGGTTGTGCCTATATATATTTGTGTTCTTTGTTCCTATGGATTACTTGGTCTTAAGAAGCTCCTAAGTGAAAGCGCTTACCATCGATGAATAAACCTGAGTTTTTTATACAGAAACAGAATTGGACTTCATTTCTATGGATTGTTATATGCAGTTGTAGCTGTGATAAAAGATCTATTTGCCCTGTTAGCTCCGTGAACTGTTTATTTTATTTTACTACATTTATTTATATTTTTTCTTTTGTTTTTGTTATTTGGCATACCCAGTTGATTCTGATTTTTGTCTACTTCTGGTTTTATTTCCATTAACACTTTGTTGTGAAATGCTTCTGTTAAACTTAGCAAATATATCATCTTAGAGTTATTGTCATTATGCTTTAAAACTTTCACTACGGTTGAATCTTATGAGGTCAGCAAATGTATAGGTAGTCCCACAGCTGCACAATTATACATGTAGTCAGTTTCAAGTGGGCCCATATCTCCTTCAGAATGAGGAATATATAATCTTTGTATATGCTGACTTTTATATATTATTTCATAAGCATGAAACATTTTTTCTTTACATGTCTAGTTGATTCGAAACCTTTTGGGAACACACATTCACCTCAAAGTTGTAAATTCAAAACAGGAAGAGCAAATTGATTTATACCATGAAGTTTATTCTGATATTAAGGTAGTTTTCAGTATTAGTTTTACTCTTCTGAAGTATTCCTAACTGAGCCTTGTACTCATTTGTCATGTTTTGTTGCAGGCTGTATGTGGGTACAGTGGCATCGGACAATAACATACACAGCCTATGAACATAGACGTACTTCTTTGTGCACAGTGCACCCATTACAGTGGTGATGGCCTTAGGTACATGCTGAGTGGGAATACACTGTGTGGAGATTCGTGTCAAGGTCAGCTTATAATGGCATGGCACACAACTCATCTGGTGCATCCCCATACAAAAACAAGGGCAGTTATAATCAGTGCTACAGCTGTTTGTAGTTGATGCCCTTGTCAGTAATGCATGTGGTCAAGTCTGTGTACACCAGTTAGATGTGCTGTCAATGTATTACATGAGAAGTATTTACCAGTACTTGCAGGGAGCATTCACAACAAACATAAACTACCAAATTCAGGGTAGTACAGTGTGGCCCAGAAATGTTCAACAATGTAATAGGACTGATTGTGCATTATGCAGAAAATCTAATGAAACACTTTCCTGGTGAAAATTCGACACACTACATAATAACTGGTATTGTGCTGCAAAGGTCATGTGACCCAATAGCCTCAGTAGTATACAAGCAGCATATACGTAAGCATGTGCATTCACAAAATACCATCCACAGAAGGCACTCCAGTCAAGGAAATATTTATTTAGTGCTTTGGTCCAAAGACTTCATCAGAATAAAATGGCAAAATGTCAAACAACCTTATATACTGTTCTACACATTCAGATGAGCAATTATTTGTAAAATCAAACAATTAAAATCTAAAAACCTCAGCAAAGCAACTTTTAAAGCAACATTACACAATATAACACATATAAAAATCACTTGATATAAATGCTATCATTGATTCCAGGATGCTTATCTGCTTGTAGCCTAAGATGCCAAAAAGTTATCATTTTATTCTGATGAAGTCTGGACAAAAGCACTAAATAAATATTTCCTTGACTGGAGTGCCTTCTGTGGATGTTATTTTGTGGATTTTTGTTTTATACATCCTTTGGGTTTGGTGATTTGCTTTGTTGTGTTACCTGAAGATGGCATGTAGTGAGAGAGATGAAGTTTTGAACAACCTTTCTGTTCATTCTATACCTGCTGAGTTGTGCTCCATTCTGGAAGGTATAAAAAAAGTTAGATACCTTTCAGACTTCTATGGCTATGTTTAATAGTCAGTTATCTCAAAACACTATTCGGTCTACATCATGGACTTTTGCTGCTGTTGCTTCTGGTCTGTCCCCCTCTTTGGCTGCTCAAGATGGAGACTTGGGTGAAAGAAATATAACTAATATCGTTGTTACTTTAACAGATACTGGTTTTGAAAAATATCTGAATGTTTTGACTAACCCTTTTTGTACTGTTGGAGATGTTTATAACAGCCATGCAGATTCTGTTTCTTATTAGCCCAATGTTGTTGTTGTTCTTAGGGTCGCCACAGCGGAACTCTGGTTCGCTCATGATTGGCAGTAGATTTTTAAGGTGTCGAGTTGCCAGTCCAATATTTCTCACCAATTAAAGCTATTTGATAAAAAGCTTAACAGGTTTTAGAATTTTCTTTTAAGAACATGTATTTTGAGCAGTGCATTAATCTGAACATTGTGCCCAAAGGTTTGAGGGTATATAAATACCCTAGTATCAAGTTGCTTAAGTTATTGATTAGACATAATGAAGGGCTGTTGCAGAGTTTAACTGATACAATTAAAGCCCTTGATTCTTCTATTTCTCAGCAATTGCAGCAGTCACTTATTCATGTTGAGGTTGACTCCATTATGTCTTCTCTACAGAAGGGGGCAGGCAGTATATTAGAAAGAAGAAAGAAAAAGCTTAGCATTGATTTGGTGGTTTATAAGGATAGCGTGGCATATACAGCAGTTGCAATAAATCATTTAGCTGTTGTTTCTTCGAATGTCTCTGGTTTTAATTCTTCTTCTTCTAATGAGAACTCTGGAAATAGGGCGCATTTTCATTTGGGAAAAATCAGTGCAGTTGCTTCTTTTTCTCAAGAAGGCCCAGGAGATCATAAAGATTGCCAGGCAAGTTGGCCAATCTTCAGAGTTGGTTGGCTTTTCCATCGCCCAATAGGATGAGTTCAAATAACAGAGGGGGGCATGCCCACAGAGGCAGGAAGAGACCTTGGAAAAGGAGCCAATGAAGACAAGTCTTCTGCAACTTCTGTTTTATTTTCTGGACATTGTACTATGTTAGCTGATATTATTTGTAATTTTACTCAGGAGCAGTTTAATATTGAACAAATTGCAGTTCGTAAGAAAGGTTTGTCTTTTGTACCTTCATGTAGAGCAAATTTAAGTCAAACATTAGTAGACTTATAGTTATTTTGCAGAAATTAAGTTTGTCTTGTATGTTTCATGACTCTGCTAATTATGTTATTTGTCATTTAAAAAGAGGAGCACATTTAATCCCCCAATATCAGCTTTGATGGGGTTATTTTATGATTTATGTGAGAAGGATATTTTATGCATGTTTCAAAGTCAGTCTGTGAATAAATACTACAATTTAAATTTCCAGGAGAAAAAAGCTTTGTTTGAATTGTCTAAAATGTTTGATTTTGCATTTCATGAAAGCTAATAAGGGTAGTGGCCTTGTTGTAATGTATCAGTCTGATTATGTTACTGAGATTGAAAAAAATGTTGAATAATGTTCAGGAATATGAGAAGTTTACTTTGTATTTTGTTAAAGAAAGATATTGGAACATACATAATATATTGTTGGATTTACTTAGCAATTGTCCTATTACTTATGAAGTATTCAATTTCTTATTTGTTGAACATCACAGGCTGGCTGTTTTGTTTGGGATTCCTAAACCTCACAGTGGGCCATACCCTTTGCCTTTTAGGCCTAGTGTGTCTGCTAAAGACAATATCACTGAACACATCTCTGTATTCTTAGATTATTTTTTTAAACCCCCTTGTCATAGGTTCATAGGTGTGTTCATATGTTCATAGCTGTGTTCTAGGCTAATAGCCCTGAAGCCTTTACAAGCCTAGCCCATAGGATTACCCTGGCATCGTGCCACCTGACTTTAGTTCACAGTGCCTCTGTCGAGTAGACCCACTGGAGTGATCCCGTCTGAAATTAGATAGTTACGCAAGAGACTCATGGTAAGGTTGACACACTCAAGAGTGCAGCACCCCCCTTATTCTGTACTGCAGTGTCAGCAATCAATATACTGGTTGTGAGAACAGAACCCTTAGCCTTCTGCACCAAAGACAACTGTGGTACCTGTTGCACCATTGACACTACTAGTGGTCTACTACAACCCTGCAGTCAGATCATTCTGTGACACAGAGGGTAAGAATATACCCAGCTATAGACAATGGTTGTCAGAATGGTAATATATGCTTCTTGGCTAAGACAACTGTTATGCCTAGCATTATTGTGCAGTTTCTATTCCTGTTCACCAAGAAATTGATACAGGCAATTGCTGGAGTCAGTAACCGACTGCATAACTTTCTAAATTGGTCTAGCAAATTATTTATCTTAATTTGCATTCACAATGGGTATTGTTAGTATAATACTACTTATTTCTATATAATTATAAGGTAATTATCATATGACACCTTATTATATAATGCTGACCATGCAACTTCACCAGTTTGTGTGCCATACCTGGGTCTCTGAATTGGCCTCATCCTAGTCGCCACCACTCAATGCAATTTTGCCTTATACAACATGCTTTATATTTCTGAATCCCAGCATTGAATCCTTAGGCCTTGTTATATACATCAAAACTTTGGCAGAAATAATTATTCACAGTGCCTCTATTGATTTTTGTATGTTGTACCATGTAAAGTACTTTTTGTTAGGGCATTGCTTTGCTCTGTGCTTGAGTTCAGTTGTAGCAAACCAAATTAAGCACATTTGTACAGACATGTTAAAAGCATACATAGGTCTAGCCTTGTAGTCAGGACATCTTCACAAATATAAACAGAATCACATGTGATACATGCAGTTGCCAGAAAAGGAATGTTTCAGGTACAAATGCATGCATCTGTACACATGGTAGTGAGCACACAGACAAACATATCTACCTATTTATCTACTTATCTTGCTATCTGTCTACCTACCTATTTATGCCAGCTTGTGCATACACGTGTTAACTTCTCTCAGTCTTTCATTATGAGAGAATTATTTTCACTGTTAGTTTCCAGGTGTGCAGTTATATGTGGACTGATAAAATATGACCATGAAAACCATTACAATGATGAATTCATAGCCATCTATCTTATTTTACTTGTTATTCACTTGATTTCAAACAAAATTACTTTGTGTGACCAACAAAGACATTTTTTAGTTTAAACTTTTGAGCAACATACACTGCAGGAATCATAACAAATCCCTGTGCAGTTTCTAAGAGCCATGTCAAAAAGAAGATGTTTCCATGATGGTGTGAAATGTGATTCAGAAACACATTTGCAGCAATGAAGAAAGATTTCATTATCAGCTAATCTGCATGTCTCTGAATCATGTGGTATCACCCCTAGTGCTAATCTGGTGGCCTATGCATCATGTTGGGACAACCATTCCTCTCATCCTTTCTCTCACAAGCAGTCACACAATCGCATGCGTACACACACACATACACATGAGTACACACACACACACACACACACACACACACACACACACACACACACACACACACACACACACACACACACACACACACACGCAAACATGGACACACAGCCATGCCTCTTATGTTTCCATTAGTTTACAGAACATACATTGTGTAGCCTCTTATTGCTTTCTGCCCCTCATTAATCACTGATGATTGCAGTCAGTCAATAATGCCAGACTTTAGAGCTGCATTCCTCTTATAGTTCAGCTACTGCTTCATGATGCTAGGCTGGCATCTCTTTTAACTTTCTAAGTTAGATAGAGTAATATTTCAATTGTCTCCCTGGTGTTGAAAAGTTTTCTTCCTGGCTTTGTCCAGAAGTCTTCAGCATAATGGTTTAGAGATATGTCAGCTCCCAACCCATAGAGACATAGCCCTATCCCTCTTAACTGTCCCTGATTTTACAGGATGCACCTAATTTTTCATTATACCTGCCTTATCTCTCATAGCTCATGAACCATTACAGTCTAGAAATAATTACATACATTAAAGTTTCAGAGTTATTATTGTTTAGAAAATACATCAGGATGCAAGAATTAGTCCTACATACAGTCTTTAGCTGATGTAGAAGACTAAAACCCCTTAAATAAGGAGCTGCTTTCAGTACCAAGGATACAGGCCTTGAAGCTTTCTACCGTACTGTTTATGTGTGTGTGTGTGTGTGTGTGTGTGTGTGTGTGTGTGTGTGTGTGCATATCTATCTATTTATATATATATATATATATATATATATACACACACACACACACACACACACACACACACACACACACACACATATATCTTTTTTTAATTTCACTTAGGGTAATATGTAAACAGTCTCTCTGGTGTCTACTGTTAGGACTAAGGACTAAAGCTAAGCTTTAAGTCTCTGATTCCCTGCACCTAGTACCAGAGCTGGATCTAGCACTAGGTGACCAAGGCAGTTTTTGAATCGACTTTGAGAACACATTAACAGTTAGCTATGACCTGCCCTACTCAGTTGTGTACATAGGTAATGCTCTGGATATGGTCCTAATGTCCTATGTTTGAGTAATGGCAAAAAAAAGATAGGAGTAAGTGTCATCTGCCATTTTCCTAGGGGAGGTGGTAGGTAGTTTAAACTGCTATTAAGTACCTTTATAGGGCTGTAGGGTTGAAATGGATGGCATTTGCAGTGACATGACTCCACACTGCAGACTAAGCCAAATATTTGGGCCTGCATAGTAGTGTACATACTCATTCCCTGGCAACAACACTTGTGCAGGCACAATTGTCAGTACAAGGATTTAGGCTAGGCAGGAGGAAGAGAACCTGCATGGCCTAGCAACTTTGTCCATTCCTTAACTCCTGACTCTCATCTCAAAACGAATTAATGGTTCGATAAGACTTTCACCTGGATCAAGAATGGAATGCAATGTAGGGCTCTTGCACTAGGTGGGAAAGAAACGGCCTAACACTTGTCCCATATGAGGAACAAATGGGACAGCTGGAAGGTAGAACATAGACCACTGTCAGATTGTGTGAAAAAAGAAGTTATGATGAGTGAATGAAAATAATCCTTTACAACATGTGGGGTGTTTTAGCTGCAAAAGTGTATTGTAAATTAAAAAAAACAATTGAGATACACTCTGATGTGTCACATTTTGTTGACTGACTGGTAGCACAAATTGTGGGACAGCTGAAACAAGGTATCTAAGGCTGTTCTGCTATAGCTGCAATGTGTGTGTGGCAATGTGAACCTCCTCACTAACAATACAATTCTTTTATATGAGCCTCACTTCTTCAAGCTTGTTATAGCTAGGTTCTTACATATGGACTTTGCTATAGCAAAGCTGTTTATTCTTGATTTTGGACCATAATCAGTATATTCTGTGTACAGCAGTATGCATTGTATGTATCATTGCATAAAAACATGCATGCAGTACATGACGTTAGTGTGCTGTGCCTTCTTTTTTTTTTTTTCAGATAAATAAATCAAAAAGCTAGTCTCCGTACAGACTGACCGAATTGGCTGCCCCCTGTCTTCTGATTGCAGCCCGTTCTTTTCTGAAATGTTGTACTTCATTTTACCAGCATTATTGCTATGCAAAGTGGGTTGAGAGTTCTAGATTTGGCAAAACTGGCTAGTTTTTCCCTGTGTAGCAACAGAATTAGTTTATGTATATTAAAAATTATCAGTAAAAATAATATCAATAAATTATAAGGACATTTAAAATAACTTCATGCCACGGTGAACTATTACTCTTTCTAAAATTATTGATTTAATTACCGGTAATTTGAACAATTTATAGCCAAAGGCACTAGTTGTACTTTGATACTGTCCAGAATTCAAGATGTGTTGTAAATTAAGCTGCTTTATAAAAATACTCTTGAGGTCTTCTTTTAAAATTTGTCTTACTGGCATTGACAGACTTTTCTTTCAAAAATGTTTCCTGCTTTACTCGACATTCTTGGATAATAGTTTTGTTATGGAAAATTGTGTCCAAAGGAAACAACACAAACTCTAGAAATGAAACACTAAAGCATTTATTTTACCATTCAGATGAAATCTGACTGCGCTGATAATATTTCAATGATCCATGTAATCACTCAAAAATTTAAGATAACTTACAAAATATTTCAACATGATAAGGCATGTTTCAAATGAATTCTGCATTCAAGTACTCCTTTACATGGAAATTAGGTGCACACCTCCTAAAGATTTAATGCATTACTATTACTTCCTTGCTTCTAGAAATAATAAAGCACTTTTGACATTGCAATTATTCTCAGGGATGAAAGAGAGATGATAATGCCACAATCATAATGCTGCCAAGGGGAAAACAAATGTACCAAGTTGGACTTTAAGGAGTGGTTCTTCTGAAGAAACTCATTTTTACCCATTATCAAAAACTCAAAAGAGAACAAATACGCAATATATAAAAATAAATTTGTCAGAAGTATAGAGAAATGAGTGTGCATATTTTAAAGTTTTTTTTAAGCCAGGTGCATCCCTTTAAATAAAACTGTGATGAATCTCATGTTTGCTTTTCAGTACTTCCAACTGTCTCTAAGGGTTTCATCAACTATTTATTCTAAATAAAGAATGCAACACTGAATTAACTGCCTGATAAGGCTTTTCAGTTCATTCACCCAAGAATGCATGTTTGTAAAACACATTGCTTGTCTTCCATCTAGTGGTTATTCTGAAAACAACAATTTAGTTATGTTTTTCAATCCTAGTAATGCATTGCAACTCAATGCATTTTAAGAATGGATGAAGTAAATTGAAAGGTTACTAAGAATTACTATCTTCCCTCAAAGCACATTAAGAAGCGAATATTATGAAAGCGCATACCCAAAGATTCTTAATTGGAAAGTAATGCCTCAAAATTATTTTCAAGTCATTTAACTTGGACACTGTTAACAGAAGTGAAAGGAAACTATTGATTCTTCTTTGAAACTCATACCCAAGACCTTCAGCATCATATCTTTCAACTATCCAGACTTTCACAGAATCTCCAGATTTTTGGCTCCTATTTTTGGTATGTGCCTCATAAAGTTTGGGGGTTTCTGACAAATCATTCAGCATTGAAGTCATTAATGACAGTCATTTGCATTTTAGACTTCATATCCTTCAGAAAATGCATACTAACACAATATCTTTTATTCTAGCAACGTGCTAAGTTTATATGAGGACTATTTAACATTTGTCCTTATTTTTGGGCCTTTCTCCCCCCATTACTTTTGGCTTTGTCCAGATTTCTAGTGTTAAGAGGTTGAAAGCTATATTCAGCATACCCTGCTACTGTCACTGCCACTAATTCAACAACAGCATGCTGGGATCATCATAGCTGTAAGGAAAAATCTTCTTATGGGAAAACTCAATACCTAACTGTCCAGAGGTTATTTTTGGTCTGGCTACAGTGATGCCAGTATAGAATGTTGGAGGTTTTGGGTTTGAGTCCCATACGAAAGACAGTATTTTTCTTTCACATCTATTATTCATCTAAGTCATTTGTTAATAAGTGTCAGCTATTATAATAACTACTGGACATTTGATTAAAAAAAAAGACTTTTAAAATAAGGTGAGAGAAATTGGTACAGTGGTCAGGAAAAGCCTTACTTGGCTAGGTCATCAGTCTGTAGTACCTTATAAATATCACTTGGTATTCTTAGGCAGTGTAAAGAATGCCTAATCTGCACAGACAAAATATTGTTCCTCAATGCACATAATGTAGTCAATTAGTATTTACACAAAATAGAGGCTATCCTCTCACCAAAATCTATGGCATGTAAACAGCGCATACTAACACCCATACCTCTGCATATTCATACCATACCAAAAAATTTGGGCCCAAGCTTCCTAAAACCAAGAAAACAAAGCCTCAGCAGGCATGTATAAATTCTACTCTGCTACAAACAAACTTAACAATAAATCTCCAGGCTGTTCTACACACCTCTAGACCTGCAGACATCAAAAAGTTGTGCAAACGATCTTACAAAGTAGGGACATCACCCCCCACACACACACACACACACAAAACATATCTGTAGAGATCTAATTTACAGGACATTTGCATATCTCCTTCCTTTTCCAGTATGACTGTGGTATGCTACAATTCAGAAAAACATGTTTTCTCAAATTTGAGTGAAAAAAATCATGCAAAATATAACAATGTTTTACTGTGAGATAGATGACACAGCAATGCTTGTAATTATGCGGATACACAATATTTTCAAATCTCAAACCTCAGAAAGGTAGTTGATCTACATACAATTTATTAATACAAATTACAGGAAAATGCCTGACATGATAATTACAAATCAAGGGAGAAACTGAGATCCTGTAGAGGTATTAGAAATATTTAGGAAATTCTAAGAAAATCTGTATAAAGCAGAGAAATGTGGAAATCTAGAAAAAGTGCAAATGGAAATGCTTATGAAAGAATTAAATATGCGAGGATTAGAGACAGATGAGGCTCAATTACACAAGGTTAGGATAGGAGGAGATAAGACAAAATGGTAATGTATAACCAGGTTACAGGAATGTCCCCAGGAATAGATGGTATTCCTGTGGAAGTTTGGAAACTAGTAGGGAAGAAAGTGTTAAAGATCTAGAAGGCTTTGTTTATCAGTATTTTAAAAGGAGGGGAAGTACCAACATCCTGGAAGAAAGCTGTGGAGGTTGTAATACCTGAAGATGCTAATGATCCATCAGAGCCAGTTTCATATAGGTCCATTTTCATTCTAAACCATAATACTAATGTTTATGTCTGGAATGGCTAAAAGAATGGAAAAGGTGTGTTTATCTCTTTGACCATTTAGGAGCAGCACGGCAGCGTGCTATGCATATTAATGAAGTTGCACTGCCTGAGCTCCTAAACGGACATGGAGTGTGGATGAGTGCAGGGGGCATGTAGACCTCTGACAATATGCACGCCCCTGCAATCAAGAACTGCAGTTTAGCAATAACAATGATCGAGACCATTCATAGGGGGGTTGCATACTCCCAGCAACACCCCCCAAGTTTATAAGAGCAATAGTTAAAATATAATAATATAAACAATTACATTTTTTTTTTATTAGACAGATAAAATTTAACCGTAGTTGCACGGGTTTACCCATTCCTTAGCTATGTATACTGCCGCTTAAATGGCAGAAGAAGATAAATATGAAGATATATGCAAATGAAGCAGTACTGCAATAGTGTAGTGGTCAGACCGTTCGCTTTAAGAGCAGTCCTTCCCAGTTCGGGTCTCACTCTAGTAAATTCCATTTTCCATGTCAAATCACTTTATGAACAATATTTTTTGTTGCATAACCTACTCAGTAACATATATTTGTGAACTGGGGTACTGCATTAAATGCAGATGTGAGGTGTCATTGTAATACTGTTGTACAATCCACAGATAAATGCAAGTGCCCCATACAGTATATGTACACATGAATCAGAGATACAAATTGAAGGTATAATGTGTAATGAATGATGAATCCATAGAGTGTCCAAATCCACTGCCTTCCCAAGAACCATTTTACATTTCTGCCTAAATTAGTGCGGGGATAAGTTGGATTAAGCACTATTAAGCAGTAGTAAGCGGGAGTAAGCATATTTAAGCAGTAGTAAGTGGGTTTAAGCCTCTTTGCATGGGAGTAAGCAATGCGCACACAGGTTAAGCAATATTGAAGCTAACTCTCTGTAAGCATATTTAACCAGTGGCAGGCGTTGCTTACCTTCACGCAAACCCACTCAAACCCACTTAAATTTGCTTAAACGTGCCTTAATCACTCTGTATGCAACAGCCACTGTTCTGCCCAGAAACAAAAGAAGCAACCTTTGCAGGTCTTGAACCCAGGACCCTGTATACTATAGTCACAGTAGTTAACCATGAAGCCATCACATCAGTACATAATATTGAGGTATCACCAAACAGATCCTCACTATAGTAATATTAAACTTAACATGTGAAAGGAATCTATATACAGTTTTATGTTGTATAACCTATTACATAACATAAATATGTGAAATGGAGTACTGCATTAAGTCCAGATGTGAGGTGTCATTGTAATAAAGTGTTGAAATACCCTAATAAACACAAGGACCACATACAGTGTATGTACACATGAATCATGGATACCAAACACATATATAACATGTAATAAATAATAAATCAGTGCCAAACAGCAAATGGTATGCAAATTAAAAATTAAGCAACACTAAGCTTTGCACAGCCCTGCTTACTAGGTGTAAGCAATGTGTAGGCCAGCTAAATCAGTTTGCCCATTGTTATTCCCCTTTAAGCAATGTCAACCCTAGGTAAGCAGGTTTGCCCATAGCTTAGCATTTTCAAAATCGTCCAATCACAGCAAAGTGTGGGAAATTGGCCCTATTTAAACCCAACAGGTGGTAATACATCTCATAACTGGTTGCAGCTTCCTCCTGTAGGCACTATGGTGAGGGAGAAGGAGTGCACTTTTGGGTGCAGCGCTGGGGCATCCAGGAGTCCAAAGTTATGGCAGGACTCCTTGTTAAAGACCATGACCAAAGACTGCTGCAGGGCCAGTGCCAGCGCCAGCATTCTCAGTATAAAGCAGAAGCCTGGGACCGTCTCGCCCATGACCTCTCCAGTGCCACTGACATACCTCGAACTGGTGAGCAAGTCAAGCATCACTATGCTGACCTGAAGTGGAGAAAGAGGGAGCTCTTGGATCAGTGGATCCAAGAGGCTAGGCGGATGGGGAATGTCCCAGCCATGTGTAAGTATCAGTCCACTACCTGTTTAATAATTGCCAGCTTATGTATATTATGGATAAGTATGGCTAAATATTCCTCTTATGTCTTTGACAGCGACAGACGAGCAGGTTGTGAACCAGAAAGCCCATGCCTGTAGACTGCAGAGTTTGCATCACGAGGCAGGTTAGTAATACTCTTGCATGTACTGTCATAAGAAATAAATCTAAAAGTAGTAGAAAGTTAATTGCCATTATAAAATCTGTACTGTTTAAGGCATGTACAGAATGCACCAGACAGTATGGCATGTAGGTTGCATGTAAATAAAAGGTTAACAGCCTGACAATAAATATCTAACTGCTGGACTGCCTGTGTTTACTCTGGTATCATATGTTAATGTAGTGTTGCAATCTCATAATAGTACTGTTGTATTAAGCACTGTTACCCATATAAGTTGCTACATAAATAAAATGTGTAGGAATGTCTGTATGTGACTGTTTTAATCACAAGAGGCCATATTGTACAACTGAGAGAGACTTAGACAGAAAACAGAGAAGAAATAACATAATCCAAATAGCACACTCAACTGAAGCATGAACTGTTGTATCTTTAGCACACACAGCCATGGTGTGAATCCTGGGAGTGGTGGTAAGCTGCATGCAGAATCATACCCCACAAGTGTACAGAGTTGTCCAGCATGTCTAGTTAGGTGGCCCATATCTGCTGGCTGTTACCCCATCCCCCTGGCATATCAGAGTGCTAATCTCTGACATGTAGGCAGCATTTAATATCATTTAATCAACTGTCAGGTCTGTACATATTTGGAAAATGTCTATGAAAACAAACCTGTCATTGTACAACTCACCAAAGGTTTATGAGGGCAATAGTCAAAATATTCAAATAATTTCACCTGCATGTTGTCAAGATATGCCCAGAGTGTGTGCAGTAAGAGGTGGGCAGGTATGTGCATGACATCAACCTGGAATATGTGAAGAAACAGTCAGGTAGTGTTAACAAACAATACCTCCACAGGTATACCAGGTAAGAGGTATATATTGCAGGTAAAACTCAGTTCATGGATACAGTTGTCAACATCCATAACACTGTCAAAACTCAGGCCACAGGGTAGTGTAATAATACTTGTAAGGTAAAGATCACAGCACTGACTAGGAAAGTAATGAGAACTACAGGGATATACAAGTTGTTAATTGACATCTTTCTCCCCCACCCACCATATTTGCAACAATAAACTAAATACACAACTCAATCGGTATGTGCTCTATTAAATCTATTGTTGGGACATATGTCCTACTGTTTGATAAATAATTAAATTTGCTTCTATGCATGTGCCACGTTGAAATACTCCCACATTGGTGGCATGCTGTCATCAATGTACCTGCATGCTATTGTAATGGCCACAGTAGTTCCATATATGCATGTGTTCTGTTTGCTATGTAAATGTTCCATATCTGGTGTTTTGGGTTAATGGGAATATCTATGCATGCTGTTGTACCTAATCCTGGAATGTGTTGACTATTACTAACCCACATATATTGTACAATTGAAACACCATAGTAAGTTTGGGAAGGCCGGTCCCAGCGGACCCACCTCTCCCACCCCATCTGGCCGTGGCACTGGGCACCAGCATATCTGGGGCCAAACACAGGACCTCCTCATTGACTACTCCTGCACCACCTTTGAGTGGAACCATCTCAGGGGATGGGGCTCACCCCCCCAGGAGTGGAGGCACAGACAGGACACTGTCACCCATTGTCCAGTCTGGGGTCTGGTGTGTAGCGAGCTCTGCAGAGAGTTTGGAGATCTGCTATGTCAGCTTGAGGGCCACATGGTGCAACTAGAGGTTTAGCCTGCCCCTCCTACTCAGACCCCAGCACAGCCACCTTTGGGGCCGTGAAGGTGCAGTGGTGACTGCCCATGGTTGGGGACTTCAGTCCCACTGATTCCACTAGGGTTCTCATGGGCTTCTGACTTCCAAACACCCTTCCCCATCCAAGGTGCTTAGCCCCCACATGTGTCATATACCTCCCCTGTATGGTGTCTTGTCTGTTATCCTACCCAACCTACCATCCTAAATATACCTACTATCCCTCCCCAACATACCACTCTCACCTTAAAAAAGGGCAATCTATTCCCAAAAAAAAATCATGCCCCATACTTAGCTGTCCATTTCCCACACATGTCCACTGGACACATGTAATCTGGTCTAATTGACTTCACACCATGTTATTGTTGTGTTCAT